>NC_044928.1:486320-500951 GCF_003576645.1 Ipomoea triloba
CGGATCAAAACGAAACTTGACTTGATCAAGAAAATCATCCCATGAACGCAACAACTCATTACTTTTCATCCAATCGAACCATTTCAAGGCTTCTCCATGAACCATAAATGAAACACAAGAAAGACGTTGTTCATGAGACACATTATGATATTCAAAAAATTCTTGTGACCGGAAAATCCAAGCATGAGGGTCCTTGCCATCAAATTTTGGAAGATCATTCTTCAAAAGAAATTGTTGCCAAGAAACATGGGGATTAGATTGCTTAGAGAGCGGAAAATGGACATAGCTTGGGTGATTTGTGTGGTGTTGGGACGTGTGGTGTGTCTGAAGGGATTAACAGTTTGGGTTAAAGTATCTATGGATTGTTGAACAGTTTTCAAGGCTTGAAGGTGATAATGATTGTGGTAATGAAGTTGTTAACGAATTTCGGACAAGGATTCTGCCCACGATTGAGAAGCTGAATGATTTCGGGCGGAGATATTAATGGCCATGAAAAATAGAAATCAATGAAACTTAAAAACAAAAACTCTTTTGATTTTTTTTTCTTTTATGTTGTTTTTTTTTCTTTTTTTTGGGCTGATATGCGAAGGGAAAAAAAAATAAAACAATGAAAGAAATTAAAATATTTGTGGGTTTTTTTTTTGGTTTCTAAGGATTCAGCAAAAAAAATAAAAAATAAATAAATAAAAATAAAGGATAGGAGATACTCTCACGGATCTCTCAATGAAAGCACCAATTGTTACGACCCTAGATAGGACCGTAACGGATGGAAACCTTTCAAGCAGGCTTCTAGCTCCTAACCGTATTCGAGTCACGACAACTCCAATTTCACACTTCGAGCATGTGAGAACTCCAAGAGTAATAACTAAAATAATGGAATAACAGTATATTTTTCCCGGTTCTAATCTTCATTTACAATGGACCTATTTATACTAAATTACTAACACCTATAATAATTAAGCTACTAAAATTACTCTAACTATACAAGGTAATGATATATTCTAATATACATAATTTCCTTATAATAATATTTTGTCAATTATCCTCTAATTAAATATGATCATTCCTTTTAGACCATTCACTAATTAAACCACCAATTATTTCTTTCCTTTGATGCGTATCAGGATTGTTTTCTCATCACTAAAAAAAAAAAAACAAAAAAAAAAACCACCAACTTAAAATCGATATTATAATTCAAAAGTTTTAATGATTAATGAAGGAAACTTATTAACATCTAAATTATATTCAAGGTATGCAAATATGTTCAAGTTTATGCACTTTCAAAAAAAAAAAATTAATTATGTGCACCTTTTGAGTTTTTGTGTATTTTTCTTGCTTTAATTTTTTTTTTATATTTTATTTATTTGGGAAGATATTGGGTGAATAACACTTCTAGAGTTTGTGTACAATGTGTGTTTCCTTCTCATTTTTTTTCTTTTTTTTTTTTTTAATTATATTTGGAGAGTGATTGGGGGATGAAGTGAGAGAAACTCTAAAGGTACATAATTCGAATGCACAAGTGAATTTTTAAAACTCGTGCAAACAAAAAACTCATAAAGTATATATATAAAAAATTCTAAACCTGCGAAATAAATAAAATTATATTTTTCAACTCAAAAACTATACAACTGAAATGAGTTAATACCTAATATAGTCCTCGACTATAATAGTTTTTCTCAATTTAGTACTAAACGTTTTTTTGTGCTTAATTGTGTTCTCGAATTCGATAGTCTTTTTACCTAATTGAGTCCTCTGTAAGTGTAGCTTGGTAATTTTTCCTCTATTAATACATAATTTAGTCTTTGACTATAGTGATTTTATCCAAATTAGTCTTCTAATATAGTGGTTAATACCCAATTTATTCCTCATACTATAATGATTTTTCTCAATTAATGTCCCTTCTAATGGTACCCACATAGAAAAAATAATTTATCAGTATTCGCCACATCAAAGAGTAAATTGAGGAAATAAGATGGAAGCACATGTAGTAGAATTAAAAAAAAATAAAAATACATAAAGCCTTACTCTGCCAAGTCTGCTATCTACGGTCACTTTCAGACAAAATATTTAAAAACTAGTTGATCCATTCAACACATCTTAATAAATCCATTTGATATTCCTATAAATACCCTCTTCACGAACTAAATTTTCTCAAACAAACACAAAAACAAAGAAGAAACAAAGAAGAAGAATGGGTCTTACACAATTTAACAAAGTGAACTTTGTTGCTATCCTCTTTTGCTTCATCCTCATTGCATCCTATGGTGGGTAATTGAACTCTAATTCTTTTTTCAATACAGCTTACATACTTTTTAGTTTGTCAAATGGTCAACTATGAATGAGCTAGACTATTTAATCTCATTGTGGTCCTTCTCCAACTAGGATCACAAGACATGGCTTACCCCGGCATACCATTGGGTAGTGACTGCAAATTTTCATCGTCACTCTAAATAATTAATAAAATGAATAATATGAATGCAGAAATTCATATGGCTGAAGCACACCATTGGGGTGGCGGTGGGGGAGGAGGCGGCGGCGGCGGATGTGTTTCAAAAAACTATTGGAATTGGAATGGAGGTTGCTCGGGAAACTGTGGTTGGTGGTGCAAGGGCATGGGTGGCTACAAGTGGTACTGTCAGCAACACGCATGTTACTGCTACCATAAGTGTCATTAAATGGAAATATTTGAATGATGCACTATTTTCATGCGACAACAATAGTGCATCACACAAATCTAAATCTATCATATATATAATATGAAATAAATGTTGCTACAAATGGCTCTAGTCATGTTGTCACAGCAACAAATGTTGTCCCAATAAATGTCGTGTATTTTAATTAATCTGTGTTGTATAATTGTATGTTGAATATATTAAGTGTGTGTGGAGTGTTTGTGTATTTAGTATTTGCAAAGTTGAATGTGGAGTTAGTTACAAATGTTTTAAACAAAATACTAGCCCTACAAATTTCCCTATAAGTTTTGATTTCATTCGATGCTTTTGCACCTGATAAAAAAATTAAATCTATTACATCCATGGATATATATATATCTACTTAAGAGTGTCAATTTTAGTCCAAATTTAATGAACTGGCCCGATAAAATTAAAAAATATTAGAGTTTAGATCCGAAAAAATTTAGCCCAATAAAAAATCAGCTCCATAAGCTTGGTGGCCTTGACGAGTTAGCATGATAGCTCAAGTCACTTAAGGCTATTCTTTATTTCACAAGTAATGTGGAACAAAGTATACATGGAGTTTATATGTAAGTTCTTCTTTTAGTATTTTTTATTAAATTTTTAAATAAAATTTTAATAAATATATTAAGAAATATATTACTAGAGTTAATGTCATCTGTGTCCTCTGAGTATAGTAGTTTGCAACGTTTAGTCCTACATTTTTAAATTAACCATTCATGATCCTTCAACTTTCAAGGTAACCACTAGTAGTACTTCAACTTTTAAATTTTAACTAATTCAGGTCCTTTAACTTTCAAATATTAACCAACCATGGTTCTTTTGAAATGACAACTTTGTCCTTACTTTACACAACCTATAGGGCTTAAACTAACAGAAGGACCACAATGGGATAAAATTTGAAATTTGAAAGACCAAAAATGGTTAACTTGAAAGCTTAGGACTAAACATGGCAAAATCAATATACTTGGAGGACCTCATATGACATTAACTCTTTATTAGTGTACAAAATTAAATAAAATAATTTTCTGAAAATAAATAATGAAAATAAATAAATTATTATTGTTTGTTAATCTTTTTTTTTTTTAGCCTGTGGTGGGAATATGTTATATGTCATCCAGTGCCCTGTTTTTTTTTTAGATTTCGAAGTCTCTGGAGTCCGCCACGAGAGTCAGTCGTGGGAGTCAGCCACGGGAGTCAGCTATGGGAGTTTGCCATGGGAGTCAGTCATGAGAGTCAGAAAAAAAAATAAAGAGGGAAGAAAAAGATCACCAGAGAACTTACCGGTGACAACCGGAGGTCAGTCAGAGGCAAGGGAAAGTAGAAGTGAGAAATGAAGACGGAGGGGAATATTTATAGGCAATCAAAAAAATTCTCTTATTTGCAGATTGACTAAGTAGAAGAAGATCATCAGAAAAGGATAAATATATTTTCCAGAGACTTCGTACCTACGAAATCTCAAGAAAGTGGGGGACTGGATGATGGATAATACACTAGGCCTGGCACACATAGACCAGCGCAAGAGAGAAATTGGACCGAGAAGACCCGAGAAGCAGAGCCCAACTTATAATATTAGCAAGATTAAGGCTTATTAGTTATAATGTAACAGGGACTCCCAATATGAGACAGTCCAGAATTATTATTCCTCGTATCGCTCTAGGGCCAAAATATGTATAAATAAACCCTCCATACATGGAGGAAGGAGAAGCAATTCTGAGCAATACAATACCTATATTCTCTCCATATATATATATATATATATATATATATTTTTTTTTTTTTTTTACATTTTTCCTATATTCTCCCTACTCTAGCAGGTAGTGTTGACCTGCCTTTGTATTGAGACTTGAGTAATGCTATTACAAAAGAGTGAATGATGTCCTAACGAGACAATTACCAACAAATTATATCCAACTTGCTCCTAACTACTCCACAAGAAACGGGTGGGAGGTTATATATGATTACCACACACCACACCTCACTAGCCGAGGCCGACACTTGGCTTGACCTCGGTGGCTGATGAGTGCAGGGCTCGGCCAAGGGCCGATTTTGGGCTCGGTCTCGTCCACGGGGATCGAGCACTAGGCTCGGCCCCGGGACTCCAAGGTTGGTTGGATTCTCTCCATCACGTTGATTTGATCCCCCGTTCCATTTATAATATATTCATCGGAAGCATAAGTTTCAATTGTTAATTCCTCAGTTCATTAATTTAGTATAAGTTTATTTTAAGAGAAAACAACAATTTTGACCCCTGAATTGTTTCACTTTTAAATCTCTTAGTCCAAGATAATTTAAACAAATTTAGCCCTTTAATCATTAGTAATGCTATACTTTAGTCCATAGTATTATATAATTGTTAAATTGCATTAACATACAAGATTATTTTTATCATTTAGAATCCATTTTTTTTGGTGAACAGGAGGGCCCAGGGGTCCCGAAGAGTTAGCGGCGCCTACTAATAAGCAAAGCCCGAGGCGTCACGCAAGAGAAGCTCGTTTAAACCATCTGGGGGTAATCGAGAACAGAAGTTCCCCAAGGCGAATTTTGACTCATATTAGCTAAGAAATCAGCACAATGATTGTCTTCACGGAAAATGTGAAGATCTTGAAGTTTTGGAAGTGGCCCAGGAGACTCTTACAATCTTTAACAAGAGCAGTGGCAGCCTACCTGACCTCCGCATTTTTAAATAGAACCTGAACAATGACTTCTGAATCAGTCTCAACAATGATTTTGGTGAATCCTCAGTTTTTTTGCAATGAGAAAACCTTCCCGAAGACCCCAAAGTTCAGCTAGGAAACTGTTCGCGATGCCAATATTACATATGTAACCCACCACCCACTCACCAAGTCACCATTGTGATCTCGGAGAAGACCACCAGTACTTGCCAACTGGAATTGTGACTTCATAGCACCATCAGAATTAAGTTTGATAAAGTCATCACCGGGCGGGGTCCAAATAACCCAATGTTGAGCAGCTGCTAAAGGACCTTTACGATTTGAGAGCAAATGATCGGCTTCTTTAGCTTCACGGATGCTACGGTACGGTTAAGGATGTCTCTAGGAGCCGTGAATTTATTATTAAAAACAGCATCATTCCTTCCTTTCCATAAGTTCCATAAAATATGAGGGAAGAGCAAGCACTTTCGTTCTGAGTTAACTAGGAGCCGGTTCTTGAAAATTTTCCACATAAAGAGTTTAATTTTTTTCATGCAAGTAGTCTGCCAAATCCAAGCGTGAGAGGAGTCAAGACCTGAGGTACCTGCAATACGGGGAAAAGCTGACCATACTGTCACCATACCTGTCTCCGAGTGGGGCTACGAACGCTTATCTTCTTGTTCGGGATTGATGGAGATCGGGGCTGTCCCAATAAACAGTGTGTATTTTAATTAATGTGTTGTATAATATTTGTATGTTGAATATATTATATATGTGTGTGGAGTGTTTGAGTTTCTTGTATTTGCAAAGTTCAATGTTGTTTTGGTACATATAAAGGACATTATACTTTATGAAATTTGTCATACTTAATTTAGAAAAGAAAAAAGAGGGGGGGGGAGAAATGTGAACACCTAACTAGGAATGTTAATCCTAAACATATGCAAACCAACCTTCCAATGCGGACATGCGGACATACCACAATCTTCTTAAAAGTAAAAAACCAATGGTCTGTAATTATATAGGTAGATGATTTTTTTTGTGGGAGTGTAAAACAAGATACCGGGTGCCACTAGAAGTTGTAATGATTAATAGAGAACTTGTTAACATCTTAATTATATTTGGGGAGAGGGTCAAATAATAGATCCCTAAACATTACTCGAAAAATCAATTAGTCTTAAACTTTGAAAATATGTAATTAAACTCATAAACATGTTATTTTGGTGTATTGAAGCTCAAAAACTGGTTGTTGACCCGTAATAGCAGGTCATCACTAGGGTTCCGATGACCCTCCGATTAATTTCGCCGACCCTCTAGCCATCTTTGACTACCCTCCAACCAACTTCCAACGAGATTTCGAGGACCAAAATGGTCGTCTTTGGTCACCTTTTGCCAATTCGGTTGCCAGAAGTTGGTCGAAGTTGGCCAGAGGATCGTCAGAACCCTGATAACCTGCTATTACAAGCCATCAATCGGTTTTTGTGCTTCAATGCTCCAAAATTACATATTTATTGGTTTAATTGCACATTTCAAAAGTTTAGGGATCTAATTAACTTTTCAAGTAAAATTTAAGGGTCTATTTGACCATTTTCCCATTATATTCTAGGTATGCAAAAATGTTCAAGTTTATGCACTTTCATAAATTTTTGATGTGCTTTTTTTTTTTTTTTATTTTCTGTGTATTTTTCATGCTTTTTCTTTATCTTTTATGGGTAACACTTGTATGAGACCGTCTCACGAGTCTCAATCCGTGAGACGGGTCAGATATTTGATTAATGGATCAAATCTTTGACCTCATTAATCAAATATTCGACCCGTCTCCTGTGAGACGGTCTCACAAAAGATTTTGTCATCTTTTATTTATTTAATTTGAGAAGATATTGGGTGAGAATAACACTACCAAAGTTTGTGTGTGTGTGTGTGTGTTTTTCCCCTTTTCTGTTTTCATTTATTTTATTTTATTTTATTTTATTTTATTTTATTTTATTTATTTGGTGAGAGATTGGTGGAGGATGGAGTGAGAGAAACTCGAATTCGAATACACAATTGAATTTTTAAAACTAAATGTGCAAACAAAAACTCATAAAGTATATATATAACATAAACTTTAAAAGCGAAAACTGATAGTTAATATTTCAACTCAATAATTATGCAAGTGAAATATATAAACTCTTAAATGTGCAGTGCACAAAAAAAATCTCTCTAAAAAGTGCACAATATGATTTTTTTTTTTTTTGAGTAATACTGAATGTAGCATGTGTTCATAACTACTTTCTTAACGTACTGAAAGCTCAAACCCACTCCCATCATCTATGTGGGAGTGTAAACCAAGACACCGCGTGCCACTAGACCACAAGGTCTTTGGCACAATATGATATTTAGTACTTTAAAAAATTAAAATATATATAGAGAGAATGGTTGCCTTTGCTTTTCAAAATCACTACCTAACTTATAATAAGTTAGTTTAAAAGCTAGTAGCCATTAACTTATTTTGAAACGTTACTTAATTAAGGTAGGGCTGTTAACGAACCGAACATAAACGAACGGAGGCTGTTCGTGTTCGTTTGTTAAGAATTTTGGGGTGTTTGTGTTCATGTTCGTTTGTTAAGGTTTTTGAAAATTCTGTTCGTGTTCGTTTGTTAAGCATTCGTTAACGTTCGCGAACACGTTCACGAATGTGTTGGTTAACGTTAACGTACACGTTCACGGACGTGCAGTGTTCGCAAATTTTAACAAACACGTTCACAAACATGTTCATTTACGTTCATAACATGTTCATTTACGTTCATGAACATGTTCGTGAACACTTAATAACCAAACACCTGCACATGTTCGTGAACACAATTTGTTGGGTGAACAAAAAATAATCTATGTTTACGAATAATTTTATATATATATATATATATATATATATATATATATATATATATATGTTTGTAAACATATTCGCGAACATTATTAAACGAACATTAAACAAGCTTGTTCGCGAACACTTAACAAACGAGCTTACCATTGTTCAGACTCTATTCGTTTATTAACCGAGCTCTAAATTTTGTTTGTTAATGTTCGTTTATCTTAATAAACGAACATAAACGAATGCTTACCAAACTCGAACACAAGTAGTTTGTCGAAAACTCTGTTTGATAACCGCCCTAATTTAAGGTATCGTTTCAAAATAAGTTATTATTTTAAACTCTTCATTTTTTACCAAACAGAATTTATAGATTATTTGTAGGTAAAAATAAGCTATAATATCTAAAAGAAGATTTACCAAACATAGCTGATAAGTGCAAAAGATGCTACACTTATAGGGTCATTCTCGGGTCACATTGCACGTACTTGCTAGCTTTTGTGATTGATTTGAGCTTTAATTGCGTTAAAATGCTTGTTAGTGCCATTGGACCCTAGTCCACACGTGTTTGATCATTTTGTAGGAAAAACGTTGTGCAAAAAAGTGAAAAAGACATGGATTTCAAAGAATGATTCACGAGTGAAGTTTGAAGCAAAGGATGGGCCCGGACGCGCGTCCGTCCAGGCGTCCACGTCCCAGTTCATCAACGTTCGAAGCAACCCCTTGCGGACGCCTGTTGGACGCAACCCGGACGCCCGCGTCCGAAAAATGGCTTGTAGAAGTTTGTGATGTCTGCTTTGGACGCGGGAAGGACGCGGACTGGACGCCCCGCATCCGAAAAACACCTCTCTGAAGTTGCAATGTCTGCTTAGGACGCACAGCGGACGCGGGTCGGACGCCTGCGTCCGATTCCGAGATCTCTCTGAAGTTTCAAAGCCGCGCACAGAATCCCGCTGGACGCGCAGCGGACGCGCGTCCAGTCGGGCGTCCACTACATGTTATTTTGGCGGTTTGGCGCGATTTAAATAGAGATTTGGGGTAGTTTTCAGGGGGATCCCATTCATTTTTCCAGATTAGTCTAGTTTAAAATTTCTCTCTCTAGAATTAGGTTGAAATTCTCTCCCAATTCCACTTCAATTCCATTCACATTTCATTTCAAGTAGCTAGATTTGGAGAAGATTGTGGACATCAACTTGCAATTGATCAAGATTTGTAGAAGAATTCCATTTACAATCAAGTAATCTTTCAATTTCTTCTCTTGTTCTTCAATTTTTAGTTTGTGATTTGCTTTGTTGATTTGATTTGTGCTTTGATTTGTGACTTGTTTTCAATCCTTATAGCTTAGATTTGTTTAAATGCTTTGATGATGCTTAGCTTAGAGATGTGTGGCTAGTTACCTAGTGGTTTTGGACTAGTTGAACATGCATGTTGTTCTTGAGCTCTTATGTCTTATATCTAGGGTAGAATGATGCTTTTTGGATATCTTGATAGCGGTTTGGGATGTTTGTGTGACCTCTACTCCGATTAGGCCAATCGGACTTGAGAGTTAGTGTAGAAAGCTTTCACCTATGAGAATAGGGAATGCTTGAGACCTCACCAACCTCTTTTCCTTCTCACCTTTGAGAAAAGGGAGTAGGAAGGCAAGAGGCACATAACGTGTTTGTCATAATGCCTCTTCTAGCCTAAAGTTCACAAGGATGACTTTATGGTCTAAGAAGTGAGTCCATTGACCACGAGAGTGGCGGTGGTGTGAGTGACCTTGTCTCATGTGAGTCCTTTGAGCGTTTTCAAACCCCTAGTACCTTAGGAAATCAAGAGTTGCATGTGTGTTAGATTAGTCCGAATCCTCCCTTCCAATACTTGTTTACAACACCTTCCGTTTTAGTGTTCGAGATATTCTTAGAATGACCTATACAACCCTTGCGTTAGGACTAGCTTTTGAAACATAGGAACTCTTGTGTCTAATTCCTTGTCTACCAAACCCTTTCTACCATTCCTTGAAACGATACTCGGGAACTTCTTCCCGTTTTATTCACCTACACTCTTTCCACCTCCCGCTAAAATACAACTCATCAATAGCATTAATCCTATATAGATAACTATGATGTGATCGGGTTCAACATGAATACATACTTGTTGTAGTTGGTGGGAGATAAGAAAACGGATTTAAGATTGTCATTTTGCTAGAGATTGGGGGCTGTGTCGTATACTTATGAAATTGTTTAACTTGGGTTGTGTCGCATACTTGTGAAATTGTTTAACTTCTAGACACAAAAATATCATACTCATAAGAATCCAATGCAATCAAGCATAATCTCACATGGGGAGAAACATAAAAAAGATGATATAAAATTAAACACTATAAGGGATCAAATAACTTCGAAAAATGATATAAAGAAAGAGGGGTCCAAATTAAGCTATTGCCTTCTAAATGCTAGAACAACTCAATTGAATTGGGGAAGAATTCAATACAATCAAGCATAACCTCACATGGGGAGAAACATCAAAAAGACGAGATAAAATTAAACACTATCGGGGATCAAATAACTTCGGGAAATGATATAAAGAAAGAGGGGGCCAAATTAGGCTACTGCCTTCTAAATGCTAGAATAACTCAATTGAATTGGGGAAGAATTTCCTACCAAGGGTTCATTATAATGTACACAAGAATTCACAGTCACTCTATCAAGAATTAGGGCAAGAGTTACTCCACTTTTATGACGTTTTAACTCTAAACTATTAAGGCACATGGAGGCATTGATCCCAAATCTTCTCTTACTTTCATAGAGAGGAAATTGGGTTGTGAAGAATGAGACTTGAGTTCATTCCGCAACTCTCATTGTGAAAAGAACTCTCCAAAAGCAAATCAATTCTTATTACGTACCAAGAATATAATCAACGAGATGCAAACACAAAACTCCTTCACAATGATGAAACTTAGATTGGGATTTCTCCCATGCATTTATGAAATAATCACACAATAAGCATTTATAAAGGTAGGAAGACCGGCCTTTTAATCCAAACCCCTAAACGAACTACTCATACTTAGGAAGTATAGATATAAAGAAAGCACTAGCAAATAGCATAATCATTGCACAAATAAATAAAAGAAAAAGTAAGAAGGGATTCTCTATTTAAGATGTCCAAAGCAACTTTGAATCCAACTCTAATCCATAGTGACCAGCTTGAAAGATAGATTCCAAAATATAAAATTAATCTAATCTAAGCCAAAAATGTTCTTCCAAAAAAAGAAAGTGAAATCTCTGGCTCGTCCCTCTCGATCTATCTATCGAAAAGACCCAAAAACCAACATTAATTTAGTGTCAGGATGTCACACAGGCGTGCACACACCCGTGTGGAGCTGGGCAAGTTCACACCCATGAGGCAGTTCGTGGCAGAGATAGGCACCTACATGCCTAGCAATATTTTAAACACTACCACTAACTATATCTTTTGACAAAGTGATAAGCATTGGATCTAACAGTTAGATTAAATATTTTTTTAAACAAAAAACTGAAACTAGGAAAGCTAGTAGTGTTTTTTTTAATAGCATGCGTAGGAATTTGATGTCATATTTTGTGGCGACACAACCAAAATGGCTCAACTAAAATGGGTTGACTACTTCACCATGCATATGGAGATTAATTTATAATATCATTAGAGATTGAATAAGTAAATATGTGGTCGACCAATAAATATCATTAGCCTATGTGTATTCTGACGTACTAAAATATGACAAATATGAATTGAGTTTTCTCTCGTCACTTTCCCATTTATTCTAGAATCCACTTGATACTCAAAGTATAGCCATGTCTTTTTTCTTTACATTTCTAAAATTTCACTCTTACCTCGAAAAAGAACAATAATACGATATAACTTTAGAGTTGTATCAATAATAGTCAACGCCATGCTTGGATAGTAGGATGTAGGGCTCGACTCTTCAAACCTTGCCCAACAAAGACTGTATATTGTGATAACCATGCAACTTGGTCAACACCTCGGTGCCCGGTTTCAATTCGCTACTAATTATAATTTTGGGTGTAATGGTAAGCATTAATTATTACAATAAATAAATCAATGTTATATACGATCACCTCATCACAATTGAATTATTTGCTTTCTTTAAAGTTTACAACGTAAAAGAAAACGAAATTAAAATAATATAGTCATATATATATAAATTCTTAACAAATAAAACATCGTGGACAACATCATAGGAGATAAGACTGACTCAACGATGTATGAAAAATCAACAGAAGCTATCATAGGATGAACTGGTCAATTTAATCAAGCCACCATACATGATTTATTCACATTTGTTATAGGGAATCCATTCTGGCTTGATTTCCACCATACATACATACACACAAACACGTGTGTGATTTTGGATCAAATGTGAACCAAGGTTATGAGGTGAACATATTTCAACTTTTGTAATCATTTGTAGATTGGGGTTACAAGGCAGGATTTATCCCGTACGTGCTTGCCCTTGTGTAGTGTCCATAAATTTTTCTCATCACTCAAAAAACTAACCAATTTAAAATCAATAATACTCCGTATAATAATTTAGAAGTTTTAATGATTAATGAAGGAAACTTGTTAACATCTAAAGTATATTCAAGGTATATGCAAATATGTTCAAGTTAATAATGCACTTCCAAAAAAATAAAAATTATGTGCACTTTTTGAGTTTTTGTGTATTTTTCTTGCTTTGTTTTTTTATATTTTATTTCTTTAGAAATCGAAGATAGGTATTGGGTGAGAATAACACTTCAATAGTTTGTGTACAATGTGTGTTTCCTTCTATTTTTTTTATATATTTTATTTATATTTTTTTTCATCCACAATTCCACATTATTGCATCATATAGTGTGCATTCTCTAACTCTATATAAATTTTCCTAGTTTTTGAGACCACAACAATTACTACTCTATTAATCATTCCATTCCATTTTCCTAGTCATCTTTTTTTATGGGATACAAAGATTATTTATTAATTCAAGTAAGGTTGGTCAGTTTATCAGTAATTAATAAAAAAAAATAAATAGTTTTTTTTTTAATCAGATCCATGAGTGGTTAATAGGTAATTAAAGCTAACAAAATAAAAGGAATTTATACAAGTTAATTTGAAACAACACAAGTATACTACACAAAGGCAAAAACTTGTGTGAGACCGTCTCACCATGAGACGGGTCGGGTCGGGTCAAGATACAAATGTAACACTTATAGGCACAAATGTCATACTTATATGTTCAAATGTAATACTAATCAGTAATAAAATTTTTGCTACTTATAAGGGTAAATGTAATACTTTTAAGGAAAAATACAATACTTTTACATTTCGATTTAAAAGTATTACATTTTTCCACAAAAGTAATATATTTGCCCTTATAAGTAAGGGGCACTTGTCAACATTACTTATTATGAAAAATGTATTACTTTTTCTCTAATAAGTAACAAAAATTGTATTCTTGATTAGTGTTATATTTGAGCATATAAGTATGACATTTGCACATACAAGTACGACATTTGCATGATGCCTTGACCCGACCCGACCCGTCTCACGAATAAGGATCCGTGAGACGGTCTCACACAAGTGTGACCCTTACACAAATTATATCATTATTCACCGGGTCATCATGTTCATTGTGGATCTTAGTCAAGATTATATTCTTGCAATTAACATATTTTATATACTTTCAGTTAATATATACATTAGGTACATTCTAACAGTGTTTTAAGTTTTTTTTTTTTTTTTTTGGAGTACTACAATCTAACATATACATAGTATCTGCTCAAACAACAAGATAATGCCAACACCCTTGATTATTGCGATGGGACTTGAACCTAAGGCCTTCCGTTTGTAATGGTAACAGTGTCTTATGTTTATAATATGTGAGCCATTAGACTTGTGCTCAAATGGCATGTAGTGGCTCTCCCATACGGGAGGTCATGAGATCGAGGCTCAGTGGAGGCGATAGTAACTCTTTGTGTTTCAACATGTTGAGAAAGTGTGTATGAACAGATACTACAACCTACTAGGGTTAGTTATATTTCAAAAAAAAAAAATGCAACTAAATAAACTGTAAATCCACACTGCGCATTGTAAATCATAATACATTATATAACAATTGGGTAATTATTACCCAAGTGCTATATATATATATATAATTTAGTTTCCATGGGGTTGGGGTGTCTCGTGGAGTTAATTCTGATCCATTGGCAAAATTTTTTAAAAAAAAAAAAGCGTGGTTTTCGTAAGGTGTATTTCATATTTAAGAAACACCACTCGATGTATTGAGTGGTGTATTTCGTAACATTGAGTGGTGCATTTCTTAACATTGAGTGGTGTAAACCGCACGGCCGCACGTAAGGGCGCGGCCACACCTGAACATGACCCTATATATATATATATATATATATATATATATATATAT
>NC_044928.1:502172-510597 GCF_003576645.1 Ipomoea triloba
TATATATATATATATATATATATATATATATATATATATATATATATATATATATATATATATATATATATATATATATATATATATATCAGCACAATTGACGGTGTATTTGGTTTGCACATGGGAATCGAAATCGGTATGGGTATTAAATACTTGGTAAGGGCAATGGGTTTTGGTGAGAGTATTTTGCATGTCTGGTAGTAGGCCGGCTAGAGTGGAAATGATTATCAATAGTTGGGGAAAAAAAGAGAAGGGGAAATGAAACCCTTATTGTATGGGTTTTTCAGTTAATGGGATATTCAAAACCTATAATAGTACGGAGTATTTTAAAAACCTGTCAACCAAACAATAACAATCACTTTGATACACACCTTATATCAAAACCTGTCAACCAAACACACCCGGAATTTTTTTTTCTTTAAAGTTTACAACGTAAATGAAAACGAAAGTAATGGCCATGGGAGATAAGGCTGGCTCAACGATGCATGAAAAATCAACAAAAGCTATCATAGGATGAACTGGTCAATTCATCAAGCTAGTTACATACTTTTCTTCAATTTCAATTGCAACCGACTGATCAAGTTAAAAAAATTATGTATATACGACGGTTGTATGCTATAACTGATATATATATACATAATTTTTGAACTTGCTATTAGATGCGGTCGTGTGGCCTAGCGTGCGTCATTGGAGTGTGTTGATCAAGGTTATATATTAGGATTTAGGAAGTTTAATTCGTGTAACTTAAGTGGGGGCTTTATGGTAATTGTAAGTGGGGAAGGTAATGTTAGGGTACAGAATGCACCAACAAACGTATTATTAAAACATACTATTCAACGTACTAAAATGCACAAGTTCTTAGATTAAAACAGACCACTTAACCACCACACACCAAATGCAACTAGTCTTGTAAAGCTGACCAACATTTGTATTAAAATGCACCACTGGACAAATTAAAACACACCATTTCCCACCATACCCAAATACACCTAGTCAATTCAAATGCACCAACAAACGTATTAAAGCACACCATTCTACGTTGTAAAATGCACCAGTTCTCAGATTAAAACACACCAAATGCAACTACACTCGTAAAATTTACCACCATGTGTATTAAAACACACTAGTCTACGTTATAAAATGCACCAGTTCTCAGATTAAAACACACCACTTAACCACCACACACCAAATGCAACTACTCTCGTAAAAATTCATCACCATGTGTTTTAAAACCACCATTCTACGTTATAAAATGCACCACTGGACAAATTAAAATACATCATTCCCACCATACCGAAATACACCACTCAATTCAAATGCACCAACAAAATTAAAACACACCATTATACGTTACAAAATGCACCAATTCTCATATTAAAACATACCACTTAACCACCACACACCAAATACACATACTATTGCGAATTACACCAATATTATCTCAAATTTGAACCAGATTAATGTTGATAATGCACAGACTATTGCGAATTACTCCATTCTTGTTCCTCTGTTGGAGTCCCCCTGTGCGTTTTGTTCAGAACGGAGCGCTCGTTGCTGGTGATGGAGTCCTTCTACTCTCGTCTGGTGTTCGTTGCTCAGTGCTCGTCGACTTCAAGCCTCCGTCGTCGTCTGATCTGATTTTGAAATTGTAGTGAATTGTAAAGACCAAGCGCCTGTATTGTTTGGATTAATATGAAGCCTTAGATCATGGAATCTGATGGTGCAGATCAGGCCACACAGCCGCACGGGGACGTTGTTCACATTTGATGCTGCCTATATATATATATATATCAAAATTTGTGGAGTAATATATAGTTTGGAGTGGAAGCTAACAACTTGCTATATTTGTTATAGATTGAAATTAAATATTTTCTTACAAAAATAACAACTATACGTCTAAACTCAAAAAATATTTTCAATTAGAACCAAAAGTCAAAAGGATACATAGAACCTTCCTCTGCCGAGCCTAGTATCTGCTGTCACTTCCATAATGACAAAACATTTAAAAACTATTTGATCAATTCGACGCATCTTTAAAAACTATTTAATCAATTCACGGCCTAAATATTTCCAAACAAACACAAAAACAAAGAGTAAGAATGGGTCTTACACAATTCAACAAAGTTACCTTTGTTGTTCTCCTCTTTTGCTTCATCCTCATTGCATCATACGGTGGGTATTTGTTCTCTACTTTCCATATTTTTTTAATTCCTCGATTCATTAACTTAGTATAAATTTATTTTTTAAATAATAATAATTAATAAAATCAGTGCCGTGTGGGTATCGTGGTTAGCCGTGATTGACATTTTTGTCGAATAATATGAATGCACAAACTCAAATGGTTGAGGCAGGTGGAGGCGGTGGCGATATCCAATGTGTTGTGCAAAATTCTTGGGATGAAAATTACTATCCGAAGCGCTGTCATTGGTGGTGCAGCAACAACAATGGCTCTTATTGGTACTGTTAGGATCAGACATGTTATTGCTACTATAGCTATTAAAAGAAAATATTTGTATGATCAGTGGCGGAGCTAGAAAAAATTTTCAATCGCGGCCGAGGTAGTTTAAAAAGTAAAACACTTAAAAGAGAATAAAGGAATTGAACCCTCACCTTTTACTAAATACAAAGGGGCATCAACCAACTAACCAATTGCTTATTTTCATGTACTTATATCTAAATAATATATTATATATACATATATACATACAAGGACTATATAAGGAATGTGTGAAGTGGAGTGAGTAGAGGCAGCTGCCCCCACTGTCCCCATTGTAGCTCCGCCAATGTGTATGATGCACTATTTTTGTTGCCACTAATAAAAATAGTGCATCACACAAATCTCAATCTATCTATCATATATAAAATATGAAATAAATGTTGCTACGAATTACTCTAGTCATTTAGTCACAACAACAAATGTTGTCCCAATCAACAGTGTGTATTTTAATTAAATGTGCATTGTATACTTGTATGTTGAAACTCATAAGACGGTCTCACACAAGTGTTACCCAAATAGCTATGATCTGACCAAATTCGACATGCATGCATACTTCACTTATTATACACTTTTTGAATTGGGGACGTGGTATAGTTATTATTGATTAAAATTAAATGTTTTCCAACAAAAATAACACCTATACATCTAAACTCAAAAAGTATTTTAAATAAGACTTAAAAAATCAAAAAGAAAGAATTGAAATTATAATACGTACTCTCATTTTTTACTTTTAACTTTTTTTCTCACAAACAAAATTTTGATATATATATATATATATATATATATATATATATATATATATATATATATATACACTTATAATGGGATTCATATAGAAAAATAATTTATTAGTTTTCGTCACATCAAAGAGTAAATTGAGTGAGTAAGATTTAAAATTACATTTAGTAGAACTAAAAAAAAAAAAAAAAAAATACATAAAGCCTTCCTCTGCAAAGCCTACTATCTGCTGTCACTTTCATAATGACAAAACATTTAAAAACTATTTGATCCATTCAACACATCTTTGCAAATCCATTTGATTTTCCTATAAATACCCTCTTCACGACCTAAATTTTCTCAAACAAACACAAAAACAAAGAAGAAACAAAAAAGAACAATGGGTCTTATACAATTTAACAAAGTGACCTTTGTTGCTATCCTCTTTTGCTTCATCCTCATTGCATCATATGGTGGGTATTTGATCTCTAATTCTTTTTTCAATACAGTTTTCATACTTTTTAATTTGTCAAATAGTCAGCTATGAGCAATCTAGACTATTTAACCTCATTGTGATCGTTCGCCGACTAGGGTCACAAGGCGTAGTTTACCCGATAAACCATCGGATAGTAACTGCGTGTTTTTCTCGTCACTCAAATAATTAATAAAATGAATGTGAGTGTCATGGTTAGCCATGATTGACGTTGTTGAGGAATAATATGAATGCAGAAACTCATATGGTTGACGCACACCATGGGGGTGGCGGTGGCGGTGGCGGTGGGGGAGGTGGTGGCGGTGGCGGTGGAGGTGGCGGATGTGTTTCACAGAAATATTGGAATGGAGGTTGCTCAGGGCACTGTGGCGGGTGGTGCAATGGCATGGGTGGCTACAAGTGGAAGTGTCAGCAAAGTACATGCTACTGCTACCATAAGTGTCATTAAATGAAAATATTTATACGATGCACTATTTTCATGCCACAAAAATAGTGCATCACACAAATCTCAATCTATCATATATATAATATGAAATAAATGTTGCTACAAATGGCTCTAGTCATTATGTCACAGCAACAAATGGTGTCTCCATAAATGTGGTGTATTTTAATTAATGTGTGTTGTATACTTGTATGTTGAATATATAACGTGTGTGTGGAGTGTTTGAGTATTTAGTATTTGCAAAGTTGAATAATGTTGTTTTGGTACATAAGACATCATACTTTTTGAACTTTGTCATACTTAATTTAAAGACAAAAAAAGGATAAATATTATTAACAAAATGCATACACCTAACTAGGGAGGTCGATTAATCTTAACTCGAAATTGATAGACTAGCTCAATAAATTTTGGACAAGTTTCATGGAGTTAGTTACAAATGTTTTACATTTGTAAAACTAAACAAAATACTACTCCTACAAATTTCTCTGCATTATAAGTTTTGATTTCATCCGACGCGTTTGCAACTGGTAAAATAACTATTACATCCACGGAGATCGGAGATGGTTAAAAATCCTACGATATATAGATCCACTTAGGAATGTCAATTTTAGCCAAATTTGATGAGATGACCTGATAAAGTTAAAAAATGTTAGAGTTAGAGCTGAAAAATTTAGCCCAATAAAAAAATATCTCCATAAGCTTGTTGGACTTGACAAGTTACCCTGATAGCCCAAGCACTTAAGGCTATTCTTTATTTCACAAGTAATGTGGAACAAAGTATACAAGGAGTGTCAAAGACCTTGTGGTCTAGTGGTACCCGGTTGTACCCCACATGGGAGGGGGTGAGTTTGAGCCTCAGTGGACCCAATATTGGTTCTTTGTGTGTTTCATTTGGTTGAGAAAGTAGTTATTAACAGATATTACATTGTAACAGAGTCAATAGTACTCAAAAAAAAGTATTAAATTTTTAAATACAATTGTAATAAATATATTAAGAAATTTATTATTGGAGTTAATGTCATTTGGATCCTCTGAGTATGGTAGTTTGCAAAGTTTAGTCCTAAACTTTTAATTAGTTAAACACTCGTGATCATTCAACTTTCAAGTTAACAATCCGTAGTACTTCAACTTTTAAATTTTAACTAGTTGTGGTCCTACAACTTTCAAATATTAACCAACTGTAGTCCTTTCGACTTTGTCCTTACTTTATACGACCTAAAGGGCTAAAACTAACAGAAGGACCACGATGGTTTAAACTTTGAAAGTTGACCGCGAGTGGTTAACTTGAAAGATTAGGACTAAACGTGACAAAACCAATATATTTGAAGGACCTCATATGACATTAACTCTTTATTACTGTACCAAATTAAACAAAATAATTTTATGAAAATAAATAATGGAAAATAAACAAATTATTATAATTATTGTATTATAGTGTAAATATATTACTAGTTTTTAGTTAGAATTTTGAAATTGAGATTTAGATTGACTGAATTAATGATATATAAGTTTATATTTATTAGTATAATGGACTAGTTTATTAAAATTGAAAGTTTTGAATGTTAATTTGAAAACATTAAAAGTTTTTTGTTGAGTCTGTCCGATAAACCTGACATCCCAATGTTTTAGAATTTGGGCCAAGACTTTTAAACCCTACAAAAAAATAAATAAATAAACCCTAACCGAACAGGATGGCCCGATTGAAATCGCTAGATCTACTCCATCAAGAATACATATACTTGTAATTAATTATAACTAAAGACATTTTATTCAAGTAAATCTCATAGCATTACATGAAAACAAACAAACAAAATAAAAAACAAAAGTTTGAAATTAAAGATACTGATGGATTAAATTGGCCCGGGTAGCCCAACTCAAATAACCTCATAATTAAATGAATACATAAAACACAAAGATAATGAATGTAAAGACAAGAATATTGATCATGGAGACAAAGTTTGTATTAAGACTTGAGTAATGTTGTTACAAGATAGTGAATGATGTACTAACAAGACAATTAGCAACAATTTATACCCAACTTGCTCCTAACTACTCCGGGAGAAACGAGTGAGAGGTTATAATCGATTTTGACCGCACACCACACACCTCACCGGTCGAGGCCGGGCACCCAACTTGACCTCGGTGGCCGAGCACTGGGCTCGACAAAGGACTGGTATTGGGCTCAGCCTTGTCCATTGGGGTCGAGCACTAGTCTCGGCCCCGAGACTCCAAAGTTGGTCGAGTTCAATTCATCAGGTTGATTTGTTCGGGGTCCATTTATAATATATCCATATATGAGAAACAATAATGTACGTAACTAAGGATACCAAAACTCTTGCCCAACCAAGTGAGATACCAAATCTCTTCCCCAACAAAGACACATACCAAAACCATTTAAGCAAGAAAATAATAATTCAAAAACTCATAATACTATTAAACCACATCTTGGCCCTCATTTATTGGTTCCCATGCATCTATAATCCTATTAGTGTATATACCAGGCCGGGCTAATTGACAGTGAAAATCGTGGACGAAAATAGCTAGGCAAGTTTTGAAACTTGGACATCAATAGCATACCGCTCCAAAATGCCGCTAGTCCCGATTGATCATTCCGAGATCACCACCACCATCACTATAGATGAACGTAATTACCAGTACCACCAGCACCAGCATCAGCACCACCATATCACAACCAAGATCGTCAATAGCCCAAGCCTACCTATCAGGTTTACTGCCGAGCAAACCACAAATACGCGCTAACCATCCGTGACAACAAGGTCATTCTCGCCCCATCCAATCCCTCCGACCCTCGTCAACACTGGTACAAGGAACACAAGTTGGGAACCCAACTGGTTAAGGATGCAATAGGCTTACCCAGCTTCGCTCAGGTGAACAAAGCAACCATGGAAGCCATCCAGCACGCCGACACTCAACCAGTGTAGCTAGTGAAGTATGAGGCTAATGATGGTGTCGATCATTCCATATTGTGTGTTTTTTAAAATTTTTAATTGTGTACATGTATAACTTCAGAGTTGTATCAGTAATAGTTAAAGTCATGTTTCAGTAGTAGGATGCAGGGCTCGACTCTCCAATTCATAGTTGCTCAAAAAACACTATTGTGCTAATCAACTTGGTCAACACCTTGGTGTCATGTTTCAATTTGCTATATATAGAATTAGGTTCAAATGTTGTGATAGGCTTCAGGTGCGGAGATGCGGTTTAATCTCAAACGTTGATCTAATCAAAATCAATAGCCCAAATTGAACACAGATTTAAAAAATGCGGTGACAATTTGGTCTTTTTTCGTATTGGTCAAAATTAAGGTGAGTCATTCTCCTTCTTAAGGTGCGTCAGTTTTTCTAAGGTGCATTTTTTTGTCGAAACTTTAAGGTGTGTCGGTCTAAAGCTTTAGGTGCATCGTTTTCCTTATTAAGGTGCATATATTTAAAGCTGAAGGTGAGTCACTTTTTTAGTTTAAGATGCATTAGTCTAAAGCTTTAGGTGCGTCTTTCCATAGCTTAATGTGCGTCATTTTCCTTATTAAGGTACATATATTTAAAGCTTATATTGCATCACATTTCTAGTTTAAGTTGCATCAGTTTAAACTTAAAGTGCGTTGTTTTATATCTTAAGGTGCCTAGTTTTATATATTAACGTGCATCAGTTTGAAACAGTTGATTATTTGTATGCATGTTGGCAGAAACACGTTTTTTTTTTTAATTAAATAAGCAACACCACAGAATTATGCTTACTTTGACATAATATAATTATGAATACTTTGACATATAACATATGCAAGAATATATTCATTCAAGAGTAGCAGTTTAAGAATGAAGAAAAAAAGAGTGAACAAGTATAGAAAACCACATATATGCATCGTTCTCGTTCTTGAAAGAGCTTCCAAGATTTTGAATTGAAACAACAGCACAGAAAGTCATATATATGCATCGTTCTAGTTCGCGTTTTTTTTTTTTAATATATATATGCATTGTTTTGAAATCTAGATCAACGACTTCACTCTATTTTTCACTTGGGAGAATCTTCACGCATGAACCTTCCCCTATATATATATATATATATATATTAGAACTAAAAAAATACATAAGGCCTGCTATGCTGTAACTTTCATAATGACAAAACATTTAAAAACTATTTGATCCATTCAACACATATTCCAAATCCATTTCATCTTCCTATAAATACCCACTTCATGACCAAAATTTTCTCAAACAAACAGAAAAAAAAAAAAAAAAAAAAAAAAAAAAAAAAAAAAAAA
>NC_044928.1:510768-531321 GCF_003576645.1 Ipomoea triloba
AAAATTTTTCAAAAAAAAAAAAAAAAAAAAAAAAAAAAAAAAAAAAAAAAAAGAAGAGAATGGGTCTTGCACAATTTAACAAAGTGACCTTTGTTGCTATCCTCCTTTGCTTCATCCTCATTGCATCATACGGTGGGCATTCGGTCTCTGATTCTTTTTTCAATACAATCTTCATACTTTTTAATCAGGCAAATGGTCAACTATGAGCGAGCTAGACTGTTTAACCTTCTTGTGCCGACTACGATCACAAAACGTGGTTACCCGTTCACACTATCGGGTAGTGGCTGTGAATATTCCTCATCACTCAAAATAATTAATAAAATGAGTATGAATGCCATGGTAGCCATGATTGAGGTTGTTGCGGAATAATATGAATGCAGAAACTCATATGGTTGAAGCACGCGGTGGGGGTGGCCGTGGCGGATGTGTTTCACACAAATCTTGGAATGGAGGTTGCTCAGGACACTGTGGCCGGTGGTGCAAAAGCAAGGGTGACTACAAGTGGTATTGTCAGCAACAGACATGTAACTGTTATCATAAGTGTTAAATGAAAATATTTGTATGATGCACTATTTTCATGCCACAAAAATAATTTATCACACAAATCTCAATCTCAATCTATCATATATATAATATGAAATAAATATTGCTACAAATGGCTCTAGTCATTTTGTCACAGCAACAAATGTTGTCCCAATAAATAAGGTGTAATTTATTAATGTTTGTTGTGTACTTGTATGTAGAAAATATATATATATATATATATATATATATATATATATATATATATATATTACGTGTATGTGGAGTGTTTGAGTATTTAGTATTTACAAATTTGAATGCTGTTTTGGTACATAGGACATCATACTTTCTGAACTTTTGTCATATATTAAATTTAGAAAAAGAAAAGAAATATTTTTACAAAATGCGAACACCTAAATAGGGAGGTCGATCAATCTTAACTCCAAATTGATAGACTAGCTCAATAAATTTTGAACAAGTTTCGTGGAGTTAATTACAAATGTTTAACATTTGTAAAACTAAACAAAATACGACCCCTACAAATTTCCTTACATTATAAGTTTTGATTTCATCCGACATTTTTGCAACGTAAATTGTAAAACAATTATTACATCCAATGAGATCGGAGATATTTAGAAATCCTAGTATATATAGATCTACTAATTAGAAATGTCCATTTTAGCCCAAATTTGATGAGTTGACATGATAAAATCGAAAAATATTAGATTTAGAGTCGAAAAAATTTAGCCCAATAAAAAAATCAGTTCGATAAGCTTGGTAGCCTTGATGATTTAGTCTGATAGTCCGAGCCACTTAGGCTATTCTTTATTTCACAAGTAATATGGAAAAAAAATTATACATGCAATTTATATGTAAATTCATAGCATTTTTCATTAAATTTTGAAATGAAATTTTAATAAATATATTAACAAATTTATTAGTGGAGTTAATGTCATCTGGGTCCTCTGAGTATGGTAGTTTGCAACATTTAGTCCTAAACTTTTAAGTTAAACACACATAATCCTTCAACTTTCAAGTTAACCACCCGTAATACTTCAACTTTTAAATTTTAACTAGTTGTGGTCTTTCAACTTTCAAATATTAACCAACCGTGATCCTTTTGAAAGGACAAATTTATCCTTACCTTACACGACCTAAAGGGCTAAAACTAGCAGAAGCACCACAATGAGTTAAAATTTGAAAGTTGAAGGACTACTAATGGTTAACTTGAAAGCTTAGGACTAACGTGACAAAACTAATATACTTGGAGGACCTCATATGACATTAACTCTTTATTACTGTAAAAAATTAAATAAAATAATTTTGGGAAAATAAATAATGAAAACTAAACAAATTATTATAATCATTGTGTGAACATATTACTATTTTTTTGTTAGAACTTGGAAATTAAGGTTTACATTGATTGAATTAATGATGTATAAGTTTGTATTTTTTTTATTTTAATACTATTGAATCTATTACAATGTAAGTCCTCAGTGGGATCGAACCTGACCTGTGACCTCTCACTTGGGAGAGCCACAGCTATGCCGCTTGACCACAAGGCCTTTGGCATATAAGTTTATATTTATTTGTATACTTCACTATAAGTTTAAATGTACACTGAGCATCAATAATAAATGCACCGAATGTTATAACTAGTTGCACCTACCGTTATAATTAGATGCACCTAGATGCATGAATGTTAACAAGATAAATTATTTGCACTTGTAAGTTTTTTTACTTGCAAATGTGCACTAGCTACTTGTACTTATAACACCATTACTTGCACCAAAGTTTGAGTTATTTACGAAAATGTCACATCGTCGTTTTTTTTTAATATTACATCTGATTCGTTGATCTGTACACATGGACTACTGTAAATGGTTCTTATTTCTCTCATGTGCTAGAGTTCTCACCAGAGTCCCCCCATATATATATATATATACACATACATACATATAAATAAGAGAGAGAGAATCACTACATAATCATATATAAATAGCTATGATGCGACCGGATTCGACATGCATGCATACTTCACTTATTATACACTTTTTGAATTGGGGACTTGGTATACTTATTATTGATTAAAATTAAATATTTTCTAACAAAAATAACACGTATACATCACTATTAACTTTTTTTTCTCATTTACAAAATTTTGCTATAGACACTTATAATGGGACTCACATAAAAAATAATTTATTAGTATTCAGTGATATCAGAGAATAAATTGAGGTAATAAAATTTGGTAGTAGAACTAAATAAAATGAAAAATATTATATGAACTCTCACTTAAAACTTCCCATTTTTATTCTCACACACAAAATCTTGAAATTAACGCGGTATTAAGACCCACATGAAAAAATAACTTATCAGAATCTGCTACATCAAGAAGTAAAATTGATAGAGTAAGATTTAAGAGTAGATATAATAAAACCCAAATAAAATACATAAAGCCGGCATTCCTCTGCAAGCTATAGTGCCAAGCCTGCTATATGCTGCCACTTTCATAAGGACAAAACATTTAAAAACTATATATTTGATCAATTCAACACATCTTTGTAAATCCATTTGATTTTCCTATAAATACCCTCTTCATGACCTAAATTTTCTCAAACAAACACAAAAACAAAGAAGAAACGTAACAAAGAAGAAAAATGGGTCTTACACAATATAACAAAGTGACCTTTGTTGCTATCCTCTTTTGCTTCATCCTCATTGCATCACATGGTGGGTATTCGATCTCTAATTCTTTTTTTCAATACAGTTTTCATATTTTTTTAATCTGTCAAATGGTCAATTATGAGCGAGTTAGACTGTTTAACTTTTTTGTGGTCCTTCGCCGACTAGGATCACAAGACGTAGTTTACCCCGGTACACATCGGGTAGTGACCGCGAATTTTCCTTGTCACTCAAAATAATTAATAAAATGAATGTGAGTGTCATGGTTAGCCATGATATGCTTATTGACGTTGTTGCGGAATAATATGAATGCAGAAACTCATATGGTTGAAGCACACCGTGGGGGTGGCGGTGGCAGTGAAGGAGGTGGTGGCGATGGCGGTAGAATATGTGTTTATCACAACTCTTGGAATGGAGGTTGCTCAGGGTACTGTGGTGGGTGGTGCAAAAGCAAGGGTGGCTACAAGTGGTATTGTCAGTACAAGACATGTTACTGTTATTATAAGTGTTAAATGAAAATATTTGTATGATGCACTATTTTCATGCCAAAAAAATTATGCGTCACACAAATCTCAATCTATCATATACATAATATGAAATAAATGTTGCTACAAATGGCTCTAGTCATTTTGTCACAGCAACAAATGTTGTCCCAACAAATGCGGGGTATTTTAATTAATTAATATGTATTGTATACTTAGCTTGTATGTTGAATATATATATTATGTGTGTTTGGGGTGTTTGAGTATTTAGTATTTGCAAAGTTGAATGTTGTTTTGGCACATAGGACATCATACTAACTTTATCGTACTTAATTTAGAGAAAATGGATAAATATTATTATAAAATGAGATCACCTAATTAGGAAGGTCGATCAATCTTAACTCAAAATCAATGGACTAGCTCTATAAAATTTCAGCAAATTTCATGAATTAGTTACAAATGTTAAAACATTTGTAAAATTAAACAAAATACTACCTCTACAAATTTCCCTACATTATAAGTTTTTATTTCATCCGACGCTTTTGCATCTTGTAAAACAACTATTATATCCATGGAGATCGGAGATGGTTAGAATCCTACGATATATAGATCTACATAGGAATATCAATTTTTTAGCCTAAATTTTTTGAGCTGACCTAATAAAATCGAATAATATTAGAGTTAGAGCCGAAAAAATTTAGCCCAATAAAAAATCAACTAAATAAGCTTGATGGCGTTGACGAGTTAGCCTAATAGCACGAGTCAGTTAAGGTTATTCTTTATTTCACAAGTAATGTGAAACAAAGTATACATGAAGTTTATATGTAAGTTCATCGTTAGAACTTTTTTATTAAATTTTTAAATGTGAAGACCTTGTGATCTAGTACTTCAACTTTTCAATTTTAACTAGTTGTGGTCCTTCAATGTTCAAATATTAACCAACTGTGTAAATTGAAGTAAATCTCATAACATTACATTAAATATATAAATAAATAAATAACAACAAAACAACATCAACGAACAAACAAAAACAGGTTCCAAATTAGATTAAATTGACCTTGATAGCCTAACTCAAATAACCATATAATTAAATGAATATGTAAACGACAAAGATAATGAATATATATAAAGACAAGAATATG
Source organism: Ipomoea triloba (assembly GCF_003576645.1). Lineage (NCBI taxonomy): Eukaryota > Viridiplantae > Streptophyta > Magnoliopsida > Solanales > Convolvulaceae > Ipomoea > Ipomoea triloba. The sequence continues at coordinate 515,600 of NC_044928.1, forward strand.
TGTCACAAAGACAAAGTTTGTATTCAGACTTGATGAGTATGCTATTACAAGAGAGTGAATGATGTCCTACCGAGATAATATAATTAGCAACAATTTATACCAAACTTGCTCCTAATTACTACTCCGCGAGAAACGGATGGGAAGTTATAATCGATTTTGACCATGCACCACACCTCACTGGCCGAGGCCGAGCACATGGCTTGACCTCGGTGGCCGAGTACAGGGCTCAGCCAAGGGCCGGTTTTGGGCTCGGTCTCATCCACCAGGGTAGGCTTGACACCGAGACTCCAAGGTTGGTCGGGTTCGCTCCATCGGATTGATTTACTCTGTTCTATTTATAATATATCGATCAGAAGCATTCTAATTAAGGATACCAAAACTCTTGCCCAACCAAGTGAGATACCAAAACTCTTGCCCAACTAAGTGAGCTACCAAAACCACCTAAGCAAGAAAATAATAATTCAAACACACATCTTAGTATTAAAGCACACCTTGGCCCTCATTTGGTTCCCATGCATCCGTAATCCAACTAGTGTATATACCAGGGTAATTGAGATTGAAAATCTAGGACGAAAATAGGCAAGTTTTGAAACTTAACCATCAATAATATACTGCTCCAAAATGTCGCTAGTCCCGATTGATCATTCTGAGATCGCCACCATCATCACTACAGATGAACGCAATTACCAGTACCACCAACATCGACACCACCACTACTATCATCACGACCAAGATCGTCAGGCGAAACCTACCTATCAGGTTTATTGCCGAACAGACCACAAATATGCGCTCACCATCCGTGACAACAATGTCATTCTCGCCCCATCCGATCCTTCCGACCCTCGTCAACACTGGTACAAGGAACACAAGTTCGGAACCCAGGTTAAGGATGCAATAGGCTTACCCAGCTTTGCTCTGGTGAACAAAGCCACCATGGAAGCCATCCAGCACTGCAGCGGAGGCGCTCAACCAGTACAGCTAGTGAAGTATGAGGCTAATGATGGTGTCGATCATTCAATATTGTGGAGTGAAGCTTGTATCAAGGATGATAATGTCGAGTATAAAGCAATTAGGATGGTGAACAACATTGGCATGAACATGGATGCATACGGCGCTACCAAAGAACGTGGGGGAGTCCAACATGGGACTACAATTGGTTTGTGGGAATGGAATGGAGGAGACAACCAACGTTGGAAGATCATTCCCTTTTGATCATCTTCCTCATTATATTTATTTTCACACCACAAAATAAATGTTGCTACAAATAAATGGCTATAGTCATTTTAATTTCTCACACCAACAAATATTGTCCCTGCCCTTGACCTATATACACTTAGTTGTTAGTTAATCAAACATTTATGCGCTATAACTTGAATGCGGAAGCACAAATAATAATGAGCTGCACATAAATCAAATCAATCAACTAAACAAGTCATTGATTTTCAATTAAAGCATAAATAAAGACAAAACTTACTTGATTCCATTGGAGTTGTAATCTCTAATTTGATTAAATAAACAATGTTTCGACTCTCTGATCTGTGCACCATAATCACCTCTTGATGATATGGAGAGCAGAAAACCTTAATCCCAAGACTTTCCTTGGGTTTGTAAAATATATGATAAGAAAAACCCTTGCCAACACCTAACTAGGGAGGTCGATCAATCTTAACTCGAATTCGATGGATTAACTCAATAAATTTGTCCAAGTTTCGTGGAGTTAGTTACAAATGTTTAAACATTTCAAAAACTAAACAAAATACTCCCTGTACAAATTTCCCTACATACATTATAAGTTTTGATTTCATCCTACGCTTTTACAACATAACTGGTAAAACAACTATTACATCCATGGAGATCGGAGATGGTTAGAAATCCTAGAATATATAGATGTACTTAGGAATGTCTATTTTAGTCCAAATTTGATGAGTTGACATGATAAAATAAAAAAATATTAGACTTAGAGTCGAAAAATTAGTCCAATAAAAAAAATCAGTTCGATAAGCTTCGTGGCCCTGATGACTTAGCCTGATAGTCCAAGCCACTTAAGGCTATTCTTTATCTCACAAGTAATATGGAAAAAAGTATACATGGAGTTTACATATATAATATAATTCATCTTCAGTATTTTTTCATTCAATTTTTAAACGAAATTTTAATAAATATATTAAGAAATTTATTACTGGAGTTAATGTCATCTAGGTTCTCTGAGTATGCAGGGTAGTTTGCAACGTTTAGTCCTAAACTTTTAAGTTAAACACTCGTGATCCTTCAACTTTCAAGTTAACCGCCCGTCGTACTTCAACTTTTAAATTTTAACTAGTTGTGATCCTTCAACTTTCAAATATTAACCAACTGTGGTCCTTTTGAAAGGACAAATTTGTCCTTACATTACACGACTTAAAGGGCTAAATCTAACAGAAGGACCACGATGGGTTAAAATTTGAAAATTGAAGTAATACGAATAGTTAACTTAAAAGCTTAGGACTAAACGTGGCAAAACCACTATATTTGGAGGACCTCATATGACATTCACTCTTTATTATTGTAGAAAATTAAATAAAATAATTTTATGAAAATAAATCATGGAAAATAAACAAATTATTATAATTATTGTATTATAGTGTAAATATATTACTAATTTTTAGATTGACTGAATTAATGAGGTTTTTTAGATTGACTGAATTAATGATGTATAAGTTTATATTTATTTGTATACTACACTAGTTTATTAAAATTGATAGTTTAAAATGTTAATTTGAAAACGTCAAAAGTTTCTATTGAGTTCCAATTCGTCTGATAAACCTGACATCCTTATGTTTTAGAATTAGGCCCAAGAATTTTAAACTCTATAAAAAGAAATTAAATAAACCCTAACCGAACAGAATGACCCTATTGACATCTCTAGATCTACTTCTTCAACAAAACGTATACTTGTAATCAATTATAACTAAACACATTTTATCCAAGTAAATTTAATTAAATCTCATAACATTACATTTAAAAAAAATGTTCCAAAATAAAGAAGACGACGGGTTAAATTGATCCGAGTAGCCCAACTCAAATAACTCAATAATTAAATAATGAATATATAAAAGAAAAGATGATGAATATAAAGACAAGAATATTGATCACGGAGACAAAGTTTGTATTGAGACTTGATGAGTATGCTATTACAAGCTAGATAGTGAATGATGTCCTAACGAGACAATTAGCAACAATTTATACCCAACTTGCTCTTAACTACTCTGCCAGAAACGTGTGGGAGGTTATAATTGATTTTGACCGTGCACGACACCTCACTGGCTGATCCGAGGCCAAGCACCCGGCTTGACCTCCATGGCTGAGCGCTGGGCTCGGCCAAGTGCCGATTTTGGGTTCGGTCTCGTCCATCGGAGTTGAGCACTAGGCTCGACCCCAAGGCTCCAAGGTTGATCGGGTTCGCTCCATCTGGTTGATTTGCTCCGTTCCATTTATAATATATTCATCAAAAGCATTGTAATTAAGGATACCAAAACTCTTGCCCAACCAAGTGAGATACCAAAACTCTTCCCCAAAAAAACAAACATACCAAAACCATCTAAGCAAGAAAATAATAATTCAAAAACTCATCATACTATTTTTTTTATTGTTTTTTTGAGAACGAACTCATCATACTATTAAACCACATCTTGGCCCTCATTCGGTTCCCATGCATCCATAATCCAACTAGCGTATATACCAGGGGTAATTGACAGTCAAAATCATGGACGAAAATAGGCAAGTTTTGAAACTTGAACATCAATAGCATACTGCTTCAAAATGCCGCTAGTCCCGATTGAATATTTCAAGATCACCACCACCATCACTACAGATAAATGCAATTATTAGTACCACTAGCACTGATCGTCAGCCGAAGCCTACATACCTATCAGGTTTACTGCTCGGCACAATTGAATTATTTGTTTTCTTTAAATAATTTTCCAAGGTAAAATAATTTAGTCATAATTAATTATTAACAAATACTAGTATAAAACATCATAGGAGATAAGGCTGACTCAACGATGTCTGAAAAAATCAACAGAAGCAATCATACAATGAATTGGTCAATTTAATCAAGTTACATAATCAAGCTATCGTAGTCATGATGTTCTTTTTGTTTTAAATTTATTTTGGATGTTATTTAAATTGAAAATTAAACAGCACTATTTTTTCTTGTTAGAGGCAGATCCCATGAGAATAGTGTGAGATGAAAAAATGAATAAATAAATTTTAATTTGATCACTTAACCCAAAAATAAACGTGGAGACATAAGCTTAAAATTTAGGTAGATTAGCGGTTGAGAGTGACTAAATAATAAGGGGGGAAAAGGTGGGGTTAGTTTTTTTTTTTTAAATATTGTAAAATTAAAAGTTTACAATAATTATAAAATTAAAACTGAGTTTACTAAACCCTAAAATATTTGTAATTGCTAATAATTAAGCAATCGAGATTGGTCTTTACTTTTCACGGGAGAGATTGTTTTCATTTGAAACCTATCCATATAATATATATATATATATATATATATATATATATATATATATATATTAGGTTCAAATGTAATGATAGGCTTCAGGTGCGGTGATGCGGTTTAATCTCAATCATTGATTTAATCAAAATCAACAGCCCATATTGAATACAGATTTAAAAAAATGTGGTGATAATTTGGTCTTTTGCATTCTGGTCAAACTTAAGGTGCATCGTTCTCCTTCTTAAGGTGCGTCAGTTCTTCTAATGTGCATTTTTTGTTAAAACTTTAAGGTGCATCAGTCTAAAGTTTTATTAGATGCATTATTTTTCTCCTTAAGGTGCGTATATTTAAAACTTATATTGTGTCACATTTCTAGTTTAAGATGCATCATTTTAAACTTAAGGTGCGTTATTTATACCTTAAGGTAAATGATTTTATAACTTAAGGTGTATAGTTTTATATATTAAGGTGCATCAGTTTGAAACACTTTTTCTTTTAAATAAGCAACACCACAGAATTATGCTTACTTTGAAATAATATAATTATGATTACTTTGACATCTAAAATATGCAAGGATATATTCATTCAAGAGTAGCAGTTTAAGAATGAAGAAAAAAGAGTGAACAAGTATAAAAAAGGAGTTAATTCCACTTTTGGTCCTAGACTTATTAGGGGTTTGACACTTTTAGTCCATCATAAAAAATTTTGCCACATTCTGACCATACTTATTAGATATTGGACACTTTTAGTCTTTCGCTAGCTTTCCCGTTTATCCACCGTCAAAATGAAGGGTGTTTTTGTCATTTCACGTGTTCTTCTCAGTTAGCTCAATTTACTAAGGCAGAACATAATTTTACAGTATTAAGATTTGATTTAATGCTAAGAGGGAACATAACTACAAAATAACATGGAAACAGTACTAAGGCATAACATAAGTTTACAGAATTAAGATTTGATTTAATGATAAGAAGGATTGTAACTACAAAATAAGATGGAAACAGTTTGAAGTGTTAGAAAAATGAAGGTGCAGAAATATCATAACCACCTTGTCGTAAGAATGAGAAATTAGGCGGAGGAGGAGGGGTGATAAGTGCAAAAGATGCCATCTTTATAAGGTCATTATCGGATCGTCTAGTGCACAATTCGTTGCTTTTGTGTTTGATTTGAGCATTAAATTGCGTTAGAATGCTTGTTATTGTCATTGGACCCCGTTCCATGCTTGGCTAATTGTTTTGTAGGTAAAAGATGTGCAAAAAGGGCAGGAAATGACAACATTTCAGATAAGTGAAGAACGAACCAAAGTTGGAGCAAAAAATAGGCCAGGACTGCAGTGGACGCGCAGTGGACGCGCGTCCAGCCGCGCGTCCATGCCTGCGTCCGCCCCTGCGTCCGAAATATCGCTTGCAGAAGTTTGACAGCAGAACAGAGGTCTGATGTGTCCATCAGAACACTTGCAGAAGTTGAAGTCTGGACGCAACTAACGCCGTGGACGCGCGTCCACCAGGGCGTCCATCGCGAAAGTGGGTAGTTTTTGCAATGTTTAAAAGGGGAATTGAGCCATTTTGCAGGGGATCCATCACACTTCAGTTTTAGATCACTTTAGAATATTTCTCTCTCTAGGATTAGCCTAGAGAGAACTCTCCCAAATCACTCCACATTGCAATTCTTAGTTTAGATTAGAATTAGAGAAGAATTCCATTGGTGCAAGATTGTGATCTACATTCAAGTTCAAGATTAAAGTTCAATTTCAAGTTCAAGTTCAAATTCAAAGTTCAATTCCTAGCTAAGTCTTCCTTTTAATTTCTTGTCATTACTTTTGCCTTTTGCTTTTTCAATTCCAAGTATGATTAGGTAGATCTTTGTGGATTTGGATTGAGCAATGTTGTATGGATGTTCTTGAGCTTTGAATTGATCAATTAGGTTTTGCAATTGCTTGATTATTAGTTTGATTGTGTGAACGGTGATCTTCTTTGACTCTTGTGTGGGAATGATCAACTTATATGAGAGATGTTTGGAGAAGGAGTCTCACTTACGAGAGTAAGGTTACTCCTTAGCCTAGCCTAGCACATTTCCCTCTCACCTTTGAGAAAAGGGAGAAGTGGAAGATAAGAGGCACATAACGTGTTTGACAAAATGCCTCTTCTAGCCTAATGATCACAAGGATGACATTACGGTCTAAGGAGTGAGTCCATTGACCACGAGAGTGGCGGTGGTGTTGGTGACCTTGTCTCATTTTCATAATCTAAGTGTTGCTAGCCTAATATCTTAGGAAATCAAGGATACCTATATGAGTTGCAAGGTCCAAATCCTCCTTTCCAATTGATTGTTTCCAACGTTTTGTTCCTTATTTTCATGATGTTTCATGTGCATTTTCTTACTATGTTTGGGTTAGCTTTCGAACACTAAACACACTTGTGCTTAATCCCCTTACCGCTCAAATTCCCTCCTTGCCATCCTTTGAGAACGATACTCGGAAATCTTTCCGTTTTAACACCTATTTCTTTCCATCTACCACGAAAACTACAACCCTTCAAGGGGAAAAGCTCTGGCTTCGAGAACAACCTTAACACCCACATCAAAATTGCAGGAAAAGCTCCCAATCGCAGCAGCCGACCGAATTACGAGCGAATCATGGACTTCTCTACCAACCTGAGCGGACGCGATCGAGGAAAAAACCGAAACTACCGCAGGGACGGCGCCGAGCTTGAGGAACGAGAACTTCTTAGTTCGATTCCCGATTATCTGCTTCTTAACCTCCCGAAGAGCCTTGAGATGAATCTCGGGGTTGGTGGATCTCAGCCATCCGATCAGGTCATGAATCTCGGGGTTGGTGGATCTCAGCCATCCGATCAGGTCATCCATGCGGCTGTGATGATGCATCAGCCATCCGATCAGGTCATCCATGCGGCTGTGATGATGCAGTATCGGTGAGGCTGACGTCGGCATGGAGATCGGGAGTAAATCGAGGTGGAGTTCATGCGCCAATGAGAGGAAAAGGAATCAGAGGTTTTGATTTGTTGAAATTTTGAAATTTGTGGGTTTTGCTTCTAATGGGAGTCACAGAAGGTGGGCTGAACAAGGATGATGCGATTCCAATTTCATCACCCCTCGCGCTGCGCCACCTGCAAAATATACCACCCACCCAAACTTTACGAAACCAATATATATATCTAAATCAGAGATGAATCTCGAACAATTTCTGGAAAGAACAAAAATTCTGCCGACGGTGAGAAGAACAAATAAAGGCTGAGAAGAAAAAAAAACATGTGAAATGACAAAAACACCCTTCATTTTGACGGGGATAAACGGGAAATCTAACGAAGGACTAAAAGTGCCCAATATCTAATAAGTATGGTCAGAATGTGGCAAAATGTTTTATGGTGGACTAAAAGTGTCAAACCCTAATAAGTCTAGGACCAAAAGTGGAATTAACTCATAAAAAAGCTTATATATGCATCGTTCTCGTTCTTGAAAGAGCTTCCAAGGTTTTGAATTGAAACAACACCACAGAAAATCATATATATGCATCGTTCTGGTTCGCATTTTTTTAAAATAATTTTTCTGAGCAGTTGATTAGATCAACGGCTAAGATTTCACTCTATTTTTCACTTGGAAGAGCATTTGCACGTGAACCCTGCCATATATATTAGCACTAAAAAAAAAAGCCTTCCTCTGCCAAGCCTGCTAGTCACTTTCATAATGACAAAACATTTAAAAACTATATATTTGAACCATTCAACACATCTTCCCAAATCCATTTCATCTTCCTATAAATACCCTCTTCACGACCTAAATTTTCTCAAACAAACACAAAAAAACAAAGAAGAATGGGTCTTACACAATTTAACAAAGTGACCTTTGTTGCTATCCTCTTTTGCTTCATCCTCATTGCATCATATGGTGCGTATTCAATCTCTAATTTTTTTTTCAATACAATCTTCATACTTTTTAATCTGTCAAATGGTCAAGCCAGCTAGACAATTTAACATTCTTGTGGTCCTTCGCCAACTAGGATCACAAGACGTGGTTTATTCCGTCACACTATCGTCGGGTAGTGGCTACGAATTTTCCTAGTCACTTAAAATAATTAATAAAATGAATATGAGTGTCATGGTAGCCATGATTGACGTTGTTGCGGAATAATATGAATGCAGAAACACATATGGTTGAAGCACGCAGTGGGGGTGGCGGTGGCGGATGTGTTTCACACAATTCTTGGAATAGAGGTTGGCAGGTTGCTAAGGACACTGTGGCGGTGGTGCAAAAGCAAGGGTGGCTACAAGTGGTACTGTTAGCAACAGGCATGTAATTGTTACCATAAGTGTTAAATGAAAATATTTGTATGATGCACTATTTTCATGCCGCAAAAAATAATTCATCTCACAAATCTCAACCTATACATCTAAAATAAAAAAGTATTTTCAATGACTTATAAATCAAAAAGAAAAAAACTATTATATGTACTCTTATTTTTTACTCTTAACTTTTTTTTCTCATACATAAAATTTTTATATAGACACTTGTAATGGGACTCAAATAAAAAATAATAATTTATTAGTGTCCAGTCATATCAGAGAATAAATTGAGAGAATAAAATTTGGTAATAGAAGTGTACTCTCATTTTAAACACCCAATTTTTACTCTCACACACAACATCTTGATGTTGACACGGTATTAGAATCCACATGAAAAATAACTTATCAAAATTCGTTACATCAAAGAGTAAAATTGAGGTGTAAGATTTGAGAGTAAATGTATTAAAATCCAAATAAAATACATACAGCCGGACTTCCTCTGCCAGCTATAGTGCCAAGCCTGCTATATGCTGCCACTTTCATAATGACAAAACATTTAAAAACTATATATTTGATCCATTCAACACAATCTTTGCAAATCCATTTGATTTTCCTATAAATACCCTCTTCATGACCTAAATTTTCTCAAACAAACACAAAAACAAAGAAGAAACGTAACAAAGAAGAAAAATGGGTCTTACACAATTTAACAAAGTAACCTTTGTTGCTATCCTCTTTTGCTTAATCCTCGTTGCATCACATGGTGGGTATTCTATCTCTAATTCTTTTTTCAATACAGTTTTTATATTTTTTTTAATCTGCCAAATGGTCAATTATGAGTGAGCTAGACTGTTTAACTTCTTTGTGGTCCTTCGCCGACTAAGATCACAACACGTAATTTAATCCGGCACACATCGGGTAGTAACTGCGAATTTTCCTTGTCACTCAAAATAATTAATAAAATGAATGTGAGTGTCATGGTTAGCCATGATATGCTTATTGACGTTGTTGCGGAATAATATGAATGCAGAAACTCATATGGTTGAAGCACACCGTGGGGGTGGCGGTGGCGGTGAAGGAGGTGGTGGCGATGGTGGTAGAATATGTGTTTATCACAACTCTTGGAATGGAGGTTGCTCAGGGTACTGTGGTGGGTGGTGCAAAAGCAAGGGTGGCTACAAGTGGTACTGTCAGTACAAGACATGTTACTGTTACTATAAGTGTTAAATGGAAATATTTGTATGATGCACTGTTTTCATGCCAAAAAAATTATGCGTCACACAAATCTCAATCTATCATATATATAATATGAAATAAATGTTGCTACAAATGGCTCTAGTCATTTTGTCACAGCAACAAATGTTGTCCTAACAAATGCGAGGTATTTTAATTAATGTGTGTTGTATGCTTAGCTTGTATGTTGGATATATATATATTACGTGTGTTTGGGGTGTTTATTAGTATTTGCAAAGTTGAATGTTGTTTTGGCACATAGGAAATCATACTTTCTGAACTTTATCGTACTTAATTTAGAATAAAAGGATAAATATTATTACAAAATGCGAGTTAATAAATATTAGAGTTAGAGTAAAAAAACCTTGATAAGACTATTCTTTATTTCAAATGTAATGTGGAGCAAAGTATACATGAAGTATATATGTAAGTTTATCTTTAGTATTTTTATTATATTTTTAAATGAAATTTTAATAAATATATTAAGAAATTTATTACTAGAGTTAATGTCATATGGATCCTCTGAGTATGGTAGTTTGCAACGTTTAGTTCTAAAATTTTAAGTTAAACGCGAACTCATGATCCTTCAACTTTCAAGTTAACCACCTATAGTACTTCAATTCAACTTTTAAATTTTAATTAGTTGTGACCCTGCCAAAGACCTTGTGGTCTAGTGGCACCCAGTTGCACCCCACATGGGAGGGAGTGGGTTCGAGCCTCAGTATATGCGATATTGGCTCCTTGTGTTTCATTCTGTTCAGAAAGTAGCTATGAACAAATATTACATTGTAATAGTACTCAAAAAGTGCTTCATTTTGTTCAGAAAGTAGCTATGAACAAATAAAAAAAAAACAAAAAAAAAACATATTTGTTCAAATATTAACCAACCATGGTCCTTTTTAAATGACGACTTTGTCCTTACTTTACATGACCTAAAGGGTTAAAACTAACAGAAGGACCACGATGGCTTAAATTTGAAAGTTGAAGAACCACGAGTGATTAACTTGAAAGCTTAGGACTAAACATGGAAAACCCACTATACTTGAGGACCTCTTATGACATTAACTCTTTATTAGTGTACAAAATTAAATAAAAAAATTTATGAAAATAAATAAATTATTATAATTATTGTATTATAGTGTAAATATATTACTAATTTTTAGTTAGAATTTGAAAATTGAGATTTAGATTGACTTAATTAATGATTATAAGTTTATTTATTGGTATAAATGCACTAGTTTATTAAAATTGAAAGTTTAGAATATTAATTTGAAAACGTCAAAAGTTTTGCTGAGTCCGCATATTGACATCCCGATGTTTTAGAATTAGGGTCAAGAATTTTAAACCTGACAAAAAAAAAATACACCCTAACCGAACAAGTTCGCCTGTTTGGCATCACTAGATCTACTCCATCAATAAGACATATACTTGTAATCAATTATAACTAAAGACATTTTATCCAAGTAAATTTAAGTAAATCTCATAACATTACATTAAATATATAAATAAATAAATAACAACAAAACAACATCAACAAATTAAACAAACAAACAAAAAATGTTCCAAATTAAAGAAGCCAATGAATTAAATTGATCCGGATAGCCCAACTCAAATAACCATATAATTAAATGAATATGTAAAAGACAAAGATAAAGAATATAAAGACAAGAATATGTGTCTCAAAGACAAAGTTTGTATTGAGACTTGATGAGTATGCTATTACAAGAGAGTGAATGTTGTCCAAAGAGACAATATAATTAGCAACAATGAATACCAAACTTGCTCCTAACTACTCCACGAGAAACAGATAGGAGGTTATAATCGATTTTGACCATGCACCACACCTCACCGGCCGAGGCCGAGCACCCGACTTGACCTTAATGGCCGAGTACAAGGCTCGGCCAAGGGTCGGTTTTGGGCTCGGTCTCGTCCACTGGGGTCGAGCACTAGTCTTGGCACCGGGTCTCCAAGGTTGGTCGCGTTCGTTCCATTGGGTTGATTTGCTTTGTTCCATATCCATCAGAAGCATTGTAATTAAGGATACCAAAACTCTTGCCCAACCAAGTGAGATACCAAAACTCTTCCCTAAAAAAGACACATACCAAAACCATCTAAGCAAGAAAATAATAATTCAAAAACTCATCTTAGTATTAAAGCACACCTTGGCCCTCATTTGGTTCCCATGCATCCGTAATCCATACCAGGGGTAATTGAGAGTGAAAATCCAGGACCAAATAAGGAAAGTTTTGAAATTCTTAGACATCAATAGCATACTGCTCCAAAATGTCGCTAGTCCCGATTGATCATTCCGAGATCACCACCACCATCACTACAGATGAACGCAATTACCAGTACCACCAACACCAGCACCACCACTACTATCATCATGACCAAGATCGTCAAGCGAAACCTACCTATCAGGTTTACTGCCGAGCAGACCACAAATACGCACTAACCATCCGTGACAACAAGGTCATTCTCGCCCCATCCAATCCTTCCGACCCTCGACAGCACTGGTACAAGGAACACAAGTTGGGAACCCAGGTTAAGGATTCAATAGGCTTACCCAGCTTTGCTCTGGTGAACAAAGCCACCATGGAAGCCATCCAGCACGGCAGTCGGGGGGCTCAACCAGTACAGCTAATGAAGTATGAGCCTAATGATGATGGGGTTGATCATTCCATATTGTGGAGTGAAGCTTGTATCAAGGATGATAATGGCGAGTATAAAGCAATTAGGATGGTGAACAACATTGGCATGAACATGGATGCATTCGGCGCTACCAAAGAACGTGGGGGAGTCCAACATGGGACTGCCATTGGTCTGTGGGAATGGAATGGAGGAGACAACCAACGTTGGAAGATCATTCCCTATTGATCATCTCCCTCATTTATTTTCATACCACAAAATAAATGTTGCTACAAACCCTGACCGTTGACCTATAAACCATAGTTGTTGTTAATCAAACATTTATGCGCTCTACTTGAATTCAGAAGTACAAATAACAATGAACCGCACATAAATCAAATCAATCAACTAAATAATGTTCATGATCATGAATTTTTCAATTAAAGCATAAATAAAGACAAAACTTACTTGATTTCATTGGAGATGTAATCTCTAATTTGATTAAATAAAAAATGTTTCACCTCTCTCTCTGATATGTGTACCTTAATCACCTCCTGATGCATGATATGGAGAAGAGTTCCCCTAGGTTTGTAAAAGATATGATGAGAAAAACCCTTGCGAGATTACTGTCCCAAATGTTGCTTAAATAGTTAAATATTAGTGGCGGTATTTCTTAAAGGCACCTAGAAAAGGCAATATTCTTAAAAGAACTCATAACATTTTTTTAAGATACATCTTTTAACCCTTATATTTTAACAAAATGAGAGGTAAGAAATTTTTTACCTAGTAATTCCGCCTTTATACATCGCTAATCATCATCGTGAGTACCTAATGGAATTACAACATTTATTATATGAATCAATGTTAGGAATAAATTTTTTAACAACCTCCACTTAATTCATATAAGCGTGACACCTACATTATATGAATCAACATTAGGAATAAATTATTTCTAACAGCTGTGTGTATTTTAAATTTTTAATTGTGTACGTGTATAATTAATTTCATAGTTGTTAAATTTTTAATTGTGTACGTGTATAATTAATTTCATAGTTGTATCTTATATGGATTAATTCATCCATGCAATCAAGTGTATAGCAATATATGTAGTAATGTAGAGTAAAGGGGAGAATTTAGCCCAAAGAAGTCATTTTATTCATTGGGTTTCAATAGTCTAGAGAGAGGGGAGAGAACAGCTTCTTGAGTATTCTAAAAAGAGAGAGCAAAAGTCCCCTAAAATGAAGGACCAAAGCCCTATAAGCAGGCCCAATACTCGTACTGTATACCGAACATAGGTACAATATACGTAGGGTGGTATACTCAGGATATATTCCTTATCAATATCAGTAATAGTTAAAGTAATATATTTCAATAGTAGGATGCATGACTCGGACTCTCCAAATCATTGCTCAATAAATATTGTGCTAAACCAACTTGGTCATCACCTTGGTGCCATGTTTCAATTTGCTATTAGCTATGTATAACTTTGAGTGTAGTAATAAATTAGTGTAGTAATAAATATTTGTTTTGTTTAAATTTTCCAACGTAAAAGAAAACGAAGGTAAAATAATTTAGTCATAATTAATTCTTAGCAAATAAAACATCATGGACAACATCATAGGAGATAAGGCAGGCTGGCTCAACGATGTCTGAAAAATCAACAGAAGCAGTCATTCAATGAACTGGTCAATTTAATCAAGTTAATTACATAATCAAGCTATCATAGTGATGATGTTCTTTTTGTTCTAAATTTATTTTGGATGTTATTTAAATTGAAAATTAAAGAGTCATTTTCATTTTTGGTCCTACTGTTATTGGCCATTGTCAATTTTAGTCCACTTTATTAATTTTTGTCACATTGTGGCCAGTCTTATTTAGTCATTGACACTTTTAGTCCACGGTTAAAATTTTCGTCAAATAGCCGTCCAAAACAAGTGTATTTTGATCTTTTCATGCTTTGATCATCTTCTTTACCCTTTGTAGTGGTTTCCCTTACAGATTTTCATCCAATGAAAAGGTCCGGCGAAAGTCATGGCTTTGTAATGTGGCTTACATGGTTTTCGCCGGATCTCTTCAATGGATGAAAATGTGTAAGGAAAATTACTACAAAGGGTCAAGGAGACGACCAAAGCATGAAAAGACCAAAAATACTCCTATTTTGGACGGCAATTTGACGAAAATTACTACAAAGGGTCAAGGAGACGACCAAAGCATGAAAAGACCAAAAATACTCCTATTTTGGACGGCAATTCGACGAAAATCTTAACGGTGGACTAAAAGTGGCAATGACTAAATAAGACTGGTCACAATGTGGCAAAAATTAATGAAGTGGACTAAAATTGGCAATGCTCCAATAACAGTAGGACCAAAAATGGAAATGACTCAAAATTAAACATCACTACTTTTTCTTGTTAGGCAGATCCCATGAGAATAGTGTCAGATGTAAAAAGTAAAATAAAGTTTGATCATTTAACCCAAAAAAATAAATGTGGAGACAAACTTACAATTGGGTAGATCAACGGTTGAGAGTGAATGAATAATAAGAGAAAAAAAAAAGGTGAGGTCAGTTTTATTTATAAATATTACAAAATTAAAAGTTTACAATAATTATAAAATTAATCTTATGTTTACTTTACTAAAATCCTAAAACATTATAAAATTAATCTTGTGTTTACTTTATATAGGGAAAGATTCAGCTGCGGGGAAGGTTCCCGTGCAGTTGTGCGGTTACGCACCTTAAGCATTACAATAGCGCACTTTAAGTACACAAATCACACATCTTAAGCACACAAACAAAGCACATTAAAAACACAAACCACGCGCATCTAAAACTTTAGGCCGACGCACCATAAGTACACAAACCACGCACTTAAAGTTTTAAAATGGCGCACCTTAAGTTTCAACAACTCACGCATAGGGATGTCAATCGGGCCAGCCCTATCGGTTTCAGGCTAGCCCTGTCGGGTTGTCGGACTTATCGGGTTCGGGTTGTCGGTTAATTATTATTTTAATCTCGGATTCGGGTTAGCCCTAACCCTAACCTTCGGGTTGTCGGGCTTATCGGGCGGGTTAGACTA
>NC_044928.1:531466-571152 GCF_003576645.1 Ipomoea triloba
GAAAATTACTACAAAGGGTCAAGGAGACGACCAAAGCATGAAAAGACCAAAAATACTCCTATTTTGGACGGCAATTCGACGAAAATCTTAACGGTGGACTAAAAGTGGCAATGACTAAATAAGACTGGTCACAATGTGGCAAAAATTAATGAAGTGGACTAAAATTGGCAATGCTCCAATAACAGTAGGACCAAAAATGGAAATGACTCAAAATTAAACATCACTACTTTTTCTTGTTAGGCAGATCCCATGAGAATAGTGTCAGATGTAAAAAGTAAAATAAAGTTTGATCATTTAACCCAAAAAAATAAATGTGGAGACAAACTTACAATTGGGTAGATCAACGGTTGAGAGTGAATGAATAATAAGAGAAAAAAAAAAGGTGAGGTCAGTTTTATTTATAAATATTACAAAATTAAAAGTTTACAATAATTATAAAATTAATCTTATGTTTACTTTACTAAAATCCTAAAACATTATAAAATTAATCTTGTGTTTACTTTATATAGGGAAAGATTCAGCTGCGGGGAAGGTTCCCGTGCAGTTGTGCGGTTACGCACCTTAAGCATTACAATAGCGCACTTTAAGTACACAAATCACACATCTTAAGCACACAAACAAAGCACATTAAAAACACAAACCACGCGCATCTAAAACTTTAGGCCGACGCACCATAAGTACACAAACCACGCACTTAAAGTTTTAAAATGGCGCACCTTAAGTTTCAACAACTCACGCATAGGGATGTCAATCGGGCCAGCCCTATCGGTTTCAGGCTAGCCCTGTCGGGTTGTCGGACTTATCGGGTTCGGGTTGTCGGTTAATTATTATTTTAATCTCGGATTCGGGTTAGCCCTAACCCTAACCTTCGGGTTGTCGGGCTTATCGGGCGGGTTAGACTATTTGAACTAAAATCGAAGATGAATACTAACATTCGATTAAACGGGTCAAGTCGTCAACCAGATTCGTTAGAACGGGTCAATCGGATGAGCATTTAGCACATTAAAATTTAACAAATGCAATTACAACGGTTCGATTTCGATTCGAATTTAATTCGGTTTTGTGTTCGGATCGGTTTAAGACCCCTAAATTTTAACATTTCCTAGGCGACAAGACGGTTAAGGGGTGGCGCTACTTAACGGGGCGTCGTAATAACTATGCATGAAACATCACATAACTCAAATCCAAAACCTAATATCTAAATATTAAAATACCAACATAACAAATTAACAATTTATAGGTGAGTTGATCTTTAGTATTTTTTTTTTATTACTAGGTACATTTTTAAATAAAATTTTAATAAATATATATTATATATAATTAATTAATTAATTAATTAATAAATATAAATATATATATATATATATATATATATATATCCAAACTGGAAATTCATTCCAGTGAATTCACTGGAAAGAATTTCCAGTTTGGATTTATATATATATATAATTTATAATATATATATATAATTTATAATATGTATATATTTATTTATTTATTATATGTAATATATATTTATATTTATATATTTATTAAAATTTTATTTAAAATGTACCTAGTGATAAAAAAATACTAAAGATGAACTCACCTATAAATATTAAGTATATTATGTTTCACATCACTCCTATAATAAATAATATTTTTTAATTGTTCGGGCTATCGGGCTAGCCCATTTAATTTCGGGCTAGTCCTATCGGGCTATCGGGCTAATCGATTTCGGGCTCATCGGGCTAATTTTTTATCGGGCTAACCCGTTCGGGCTATAGCCCTGTCGGTTTTGGGCTAGCCCATCGGGTTCGGGCCAGATTGACATCCCTACTCACGCACCTTAAGCATACAAATCACGCACCTTAAGAAGAAAAACAAAGCACATTAAGAAAGAAAACCACGCACCTTAAGAAGGAAAATTGCACACCTAAAACAACCGCACAACCGCATCTAAGAAGGTCAACCGCACGGAAACTCATTTATATATATATATATATAGACATGCATGCATACTTCAATTATTATACACTTTTTGAATCGGGGACTTAGAATACTTATTATTGATTAAAATTAAATATTTTCTAACAAAAATAACACCTATACATCTTATAAACTTAAAAAGTATTTTCATATTTTTACTCTTTAATTTCTCTCACTCACAAAATTTTGATATAGATACTTGTAATGAAACCCACATAAAAAAAATAATTTATCAATGTCTATCACATCAAAGAGTAAATTAAAGGAGTAAGATTTGAAAGTATATGAAGTAGAACTAAAAAAAATACATAGTCTTCCCTGCAAAGTGCTATCTGCTGTCCCTTTCAAAATGACAAAACATTTAAAAACTATTTGATCCATTCAACACATCTTTGCAAATCCATTTGATCTTCCTATAAATACCCTCTTCATGACCTAAATACATAGCCCTGTTACAAGTGGTGCAGAAGCAAGGATGGCTACAAGTGGTTTTGTCAGCAACAGACATGTACCTGTTACCATAAGTGTTAAATGAAAATATTTGTATGATGCACTATTTTCATGCCACAAAAATAATGCGTCACACAAATCTCAATCTATCATATATATAATATGAAATAAATGTTGCTACAAATGGGTCTAGTCATTTTGCCACAGCAACAAATGTTGCCCCAATAAATGCGGTACGGTGTATTTTAGTTAACGTGTGTTGTATACTTGAATGTTGAATATATTACGTGTGTGTAGTGTTTGAGTATTTAGGGTGTGTTTGCTTCGCACATGTGAATCGGAGTCGGTATGGTATCAAATACTTGGTAAGGATAATGGGTTTTTGTGAAAGTATTTTGTATGTTTGGTAGTAGGGTGGAATGTGTGAATGATAATTAATAGTTAGAGAAGAAATGAGGAAGAAGAATGAAACCCTTATTTTATTAGGGTATGAATTTTCCAATTAACGGGGTATTTCAAACCCATAGTAGTATTCTAAAAACCTATCAACCAAACAATAACAATCACTTTAATACTCATACCTTATGCCTAAACCCACCAACCAAATACACCCTTAGTATTTACAAATTTGAATTAATGTTGTTTTGGTACAAAAGATATCATCATATATACTTTCTGAAGTTTGCCATATTTAATTTAGAAAAAAAGGATAAATATTATTACAAAATGCGAACACCTAATTAGGGAGGTCGATCAATCTTAACTTGAAATCGATAGACTAGCTCTATAAAATTTCAACAAGTTTCATGGAATTAGTTACAAATGTTAAAACTAAACAAAAAACTACCCCTACAAATTTCCCTACATTATAAGTTTTGATTTCATCCAACACTTTTGCATCTGGTAAAACAACTATTATATCCATGGAGATTGGAGATGGTTAGAAATCCTACGATATATAGATCTACATAGGAATGTCAATTTTAGCCTAAATTTTATGAACTGGCCGATAAAATCAAAAAATATTAGAGTTAGAGTCGCAAAAAATTTATTGCAATAAAAAATCAACTAGATAAGCTTGGTCGCCTTGACGAGTTAGCCTAATAGCACGAGCCTCTTAAAACTATTCTTTATTTCGAAAGTAATGTGGAGCAAAGTATACATGAAGTTTATCTGTAGTATTTTTTTTCTTTTTTTTTTTTGAGTACTACTGACTCTGTTACAATGGCTCGAACCCACTCCCATCATCCATGTGAGAGTGTAACCCGGGACACCGGGTGCCACTAGACCACAAGGTCTTTGTAATTTTTTTTATTATATTTTTAAATGAAATTTTAATAAATATATTAAAAAATTTATTACTGAAGTTAATGTCATATGGATCCTATGAATATGGTTGTTTGTAACGTTTAGTCCTAAACTTTTAAGTTAAACGCGCGCTCATGATCCTTCAACTTTCAAGTTAACCACCTATAGTACTTCAACTTTTAAATTTTAACTAATTGTGGCCCTTCAACGTTCAAATATTAACCAACTATGGTCCTTTTGAAATGACGACTTTGTCCTTACTTTACACGACCTAAAGGGCTAAAACTAACAAAAGGTCGACCACGATGGCTTAAATTTGAAAATTGAAGAACCACGAGTGGTTAACTTGAAAGCTTAGGACTAAACATGAAAAAATTACTATATTTGAGGACCTCTTATGACATTAACTCTTTATTAGTGTACAAAATTAAATAAAATAATTTTATGAAAATAAATAATGGAAAATAAATAAATTATTATAATTACTGTATTATAGTGTAAATATATTACTAATTTTTAGTTAGAATTTGAAATTTGAGGTTTAGATTGGCTTAATTAATGTTCTATAAGTTTATATTTATTGGTATAAATGCACTAGTTTATTAAAATTGAAAATTTAGAATATTAATTTGAAAACGTCAAAAGTTTTTGTTGAGTCTGCCTGATAAATCTGGCATCCGGATATTTAGAATTAGGGCCAAAATTTTTAAATTTGACAAAAAATAAATAAATAAACCCTAACCGAACAGGTTGGCCCGATTGACATTGCAAGATCTACTCCGTGAATAAAACATATAATTGTGATCAATTATAACTAAAGACATTTTATGCAAGTGAATTTAAGTAAATCTCATAACATTACATTAAAAACAAAAAAAAAACAAAAAAAAAAAAGCAAACAAACAAAAACAAAACAAAACCAAACCAAACCAAACTAAAAAAAGAAAAAAAAAATCCAAATTAAAGAAGTTGATGGATTAAATTGACCCAGGTAGCCCAACTCAAATAACCCGATAATTAAATGAATTGAATATGTCCAAGACAAAGATAATGAATATAAAGATAAGAATATTGGTCAAGGAGACAAAGTTTGTATTAAGACTTGAGTAATATAATGCTATTACAAGAGAGTGAATGATGTCTTAAAGAGACAATTAGCAACCGTTTATACCCAACTTGCTCCTAAGTCCTAACTACTCAAATGGATGGAAGGTTATAATCGATTTTGACCATGCACCACACCTCATTAGCCGAGGACGAGCACAGGCTTGACCTCGGTGGCCGAGCACTGGGCACAGCCTTATCCACCGGGGTCGAGCATTGAACTCGGCCCCATGACTCCAAGGTTGGTCGGATGCGCTTCATCGAGTTGATATGCTTGATTCCATTAATAATATATCCATGAGAAGCATTATAATTAAGGATACCAAAACTCTTGCCCAACCAAGTGAGATACCAAAACTCTTCCCCGACAAAGACACATACCAAAACCACCTAAGCAAGAAAATAATAATTCAAAAACACATCTTAGTATTAAAGCACACCTTGGCCCTTATTTGGTTCCCATGCATCCATAATCCAACTAGTGTATATACCAGGGTAATTGACATTGAAAATCTAGGACGAAAATAGGCAAGTTTTGAAACTTGACCATCAATAGTATACTGCTCCAAAATGTCGCTAGTCCCGATTGATCATTCTGAGATCGCCACCATCATCACTACAGATGAACGCAGTTACCAGTACCACCAACATCGACACCACCACTACTATCATCACGACCAAGATCGTCAGGGGAAACCTACCTATCAGGTTTATTGCCGAGCAGACCACAAATATGCGCTCACCATCCGTGACAACAATGTCATTCTCGCCCCATCCGATCCTTCCAACCCTCGTCAACACTGGTACAAGGAACACAAGTTCGGGACCCAGGTTAAGGATGCAATAGGCTTACCCAGCTTTGCTCTAGTGAACAAAGCTACCGGGGAAGCCATCCAACACGGCGTTGCCGGGGCTCAACCAGTAAAGGTAGTGAAGTATGAGGCTAATGATGATGGGGTTGACCATTCCATATTGTGGAGTGAGGCTTGTATCAAGGATGATAATGGCGAGTATAAAGCAATTAGGATGGTGAACAACATTGGCATGAACATGGATGCATACGGCGCTACCAAAGAACGTGGGGGAGTCCGAGATGGGACTGCCATTGGTCTGTGGGAATGGAACGGAGGAGACAATCAACGTTGGAAGATCATTCCCTATTGATCATCTCCCTCATTATATTTATTTTCATATACCACAAAATTAATAAATGTTGCTACAAATAAATGGCTATAGTCATTTTAATTTGTCACACCAACAAATTAAATATTGTCCCTCTCCCTTGACCTACAAACCTTGTGTGTATTTTAAATTGTCTACATGCATAACTTCAGAGTTATATCAGTATGTAATAGTTAAAGTCATGTTTCAATAGTATGATGTAGGACTGGACTCTCCAATTTATAATTGCTCTACAAACACTATTATGCTAACCAACTTGATCATCACTTTGGCGCCATGTTTCAAATTGCTACTAAGTATAACTTTGAGTACATGTAGTGATAAGTGTTTGCTTTTGACAATAAATAAACATCATCTCAGCACAATTGAATTATTTGATTTCCTTAAATTGTCCAACGTAAAAGAAAACGAAGGTAAAATAATTTAGTCAATTAATTCTTAACAAACAAAACATCATGGACAAAATCATAGGAGATAAGGCTGGCTCAACGAACGATGTCTGAACAATCAACAGAAGCAATCATATATAAATAGGTATGATGTAACCGGCTTCGACATGCATGCATACTTGTCATACAGTTTTTGATCGGAGGCAGGAGGCTAACAATATTTTCTAACAAATGTAACACCACCTATACATCTAAACTCTAAACAAATATTTTCAATAAGACTAAAAAAGTCAAAAAGAACACGTAGAGCCTTCCTCTTGCCAAGCCTGCTATTTGTCGTCACTTTCATAATGACCAAGCTTTTAAAAACTATTTGATCCATTCAACAAATCTTCACAAATCCGTTTGATCTTCCTATAAATACCCTCTTCACAACCTAAATTTTCTCAAACACAAAAACAAAGAAGAAACAAAGAAGAAGAATGGGTCTTACACAATTCAACAAAGTGACCTGTGTTGCTCTCCTCTTTTGCTTCATCCTCATTGCATCATACGGTGAGTATTCGATCTCTATTTCTTTGTTCAAAACAACTTTCATACTTTTTATTTCATTCAATTGTCAGCTATGAACATTCTATACTAGTTTATCTCTTTGCGATCCTTTGCAAGCTTTCCAAGTTAAGGTCAATAAAACTTGATTTATTCAGTACACACTCCCGAGACGTGATTGCGAGTCTTTCTTGTCACTCAAAATAATTAATAAATGAATGTGAGTGACGTGGTTAGCCATGGCTGACATTGTTATGGAATAATATGAATGCAGAAACTCATATGGTTGAAGCACGCCATGGCGGTGGTGGCGGTGGTGGCGGCGGATGTGTTTCACACCACTCTTGGAATGGGAATGGAGGTTGCTCGGGGCACTGTGGTGGGTGGTGCAAAGGAATGGGTGGCTACAAGTGGAACTGTCAGCATCAGACATGTTCATGCTACCATAAGTGTAGTTAAATGGAAATATTTGTATGATGCACTATTTTCATGTCACAAAAATAGTGCATCACACAAATCTCAATCTATCATATATATAATATGAAATAAATGTTGCTACAAATGGCTCTAGTCATTTTGTCACAACAACAGATGTGGTCCTAATAAACGGGGTGTATTTTAATTAATGTGTGTTGTATGTTTGTATGTTGAATATATTATAAGCGTGTGGACTGTTTGATTTTCTAGTATTTGCAAAGTTGAATGTTGTTTTAGTACATGGGACATCATTCTTTCTCAACTGTGTCATACTTCATTTTTTTTAAATGATAAATACTATAACGAAATGTGAACACCTAATTATGGATGTCAATCTTAGCTCGAAATCGATGGATTAACTCGAGAAGACAAAAAATATTTAGACTATATTTGATAAAATAGTTAGCTTATCAGTCAAATTTGATTTATTTGACCACTATTAGTTGTTTGACTTGGTTAAAAAATCAATATAAATGTTTGGTTAATCACATCTCTAGTATTTTTATTAAATTTATAAGTAAAATTTTAATAAATATATTAATATAAAATTATTACTAAATAAAATATTTATTTATGAAAATAAATAATGAAAATAAAAAAATTATTATATTATTATTGTGTGAACAAAATTGTACGCATACACAACTTTATTTCGTTATACTTCTAACCAAGTTATACAACTTTATTTCGTTATACTTCTAACCAAGTTTCAAAGAGTTAGAACTATTAAAAAAAATACTATCCTTACAAATTTCCCTACATTATACCACTTTTGCAACTGGTAAAACAAATATTACATCCGTAGAAATCAGAGATTTTTAGAAATCCTAAGTTAAATAGATTTACTCAAGGATGTCAAAAAAGATCTACTCAGGGATGTCAATATAATCTGAAGAGGAGGAGGACTCAAGGATGTCAAAAAAGATCTACTCAGGGATGTCAATATAATCTGAGGAGGAGCCGAAAAAATTTAACCCAATAACAAAATCAACTCAATAAGTCCAATGACTTGAACAAGCTAGTCCGATAGCCTGAGCCATTTTCGTAAATATTACAAATTTTTAAATTGAGCGAGATCTTTTTCATAAATATTATGAAGTTTTGTTTATTTTGAACTGTTAGATCTACAAGATCGATCAGTGGTTTGGATTTGTCCGCATGTTCTCACCTAGTAATTCATGGTTCTCACCTGATTGAGAACACACAAACACACACACATATATATAGAAATCTGTTCAAATGTGGTTGCGCCTTCCCGTGCGGTTCGCACCACTCAATGTTAGAAAACGAACCACAATGAAAATACACAAAAACACCAAAAAACACACCACATCCCCAAAATAATGCATCATAACTCCCCTGCCTTAATGGTGCATTTGCTAACACTGTGTGCTGTATATTTGAATACCTAGTGGTGTGTTTTTTGGTGATACGTACGTAATGATGCATATTTTTGTGGTGCATTTTGATATCTACTATTTTGTACAATAATTCACCCATTATTTTAGTTGTTTTGATGCTTATTTTCTTTATCCTAATGAAATTAAGAATTGTTTGTGTGTTATATTGTCCCAAAGGGTTGAATTATCCACAAGGAGCAGCAAAGGAAGAATTTTGGAGCAGTTTGGACAAGTTTTGGAAGAAAATGAAATTACCAAGAAAGAATATGAAACAAGAATAAGAATTGGAAAAGAATTGGAAGTTGTTTCATGGGCCCAAAGCACATCTATCTCCTATATATTCTGGAGGTTCCTTATAGAGTTTTGAACCCTAGTTAGTTTTAGTTTATTTTCCTCTTCTCTTTATATTTCCCTAGCATAGTTTAGATTAGTTATACATTAGATTATTTAATTTCAAGCTTGGAATCTTGGATTGAAGTTGGATTTGTTCTTTATCAGTTAAAGTTTCTCTTCCCTTTTATTTCTTGCAATGTTTATGGTTATTTATTATTGCTTTGCTTTGTTTACTTTAATCATGCGGGAGTAATTCGTTTATGGGTTTGGATTAGGGATCCATTGTTAATCTTGATGTTCAAATTATGATTAATTGCATAAAGGGATTGAATCTTTTACCTAGGGTTTATGTTGATTTGGGGATTTCTTTGCACTAGTTATTGGTCTGGTTTGTGGCCATAATTAATTGCTAGTCTAGGAGAGGAATTCATTACAACGACAGTTGGATGGAGACCTCGAGCCTTACCAATTTCAACCTAATTTTCCTGCTATGAAAGTAGAGGTAATATTGGGGGCTTACAATGCTTAGGTGCTTAAAGTTATGATTGATGCATCACGACAGTGGGGCAATCTTAGCCTAATTCTCTTATTGATTACAAAAGTAGCTGAGTAGAATTCTTTTGTGCATTGCCCATATATCCCTTGGTTAATTATTCTTTCCCTAATCCTGAGTTTGTTAGAACATCAAGGTTACAATCCCCTAATCTGGCCCATACTTTTATCATACACTTTACACCTGAATCAATTGCTTTCTTTTACATCCTTCAATCTTTGTTGCTTGGATTCTATAAATTCATATACTGTAGTGCTTGGTAATTCACACAGTTACGTGCCATAACACCAATCCTCAGCGGAACGACATTACACCCTTTTTACACTCATCATTTGTGCTCATCACATTTTCTAACATTGAGTGGTGTATATTTGTATATATAGTGGTGTGGCCGCACTGTTCGCACGTTAAGGGATGACCACACCTGATTATGATTTATATATATATATATATATATATATATATATATATATAGAGAGAGAGAGAGAGAGAGAGAGATGAGTGTGTTCATGTGCGAACTGCTCGCCCAGGAAAGAAATGAGAACGCATGTCATCCGTCCATGTGTCAAGATCTAACGGATGAGAAACATTGATTTAAAAAAAATGCGGTAGCATTTTCGTAAATAATTGAACATCGAAGTACTAGTAAAATGTGTTACAAGTGCAAATAGCAGTTTCATATAGTGAACTAAAGTGCAAGTAAATTGTATTACGAGTGCAAGTAAAATATATTACATGTGCAAGTAAATTGTATTACGAGTGCAAGTAAAATGTATTACATGTGCAAGTAAAATGTACACTGAGCATCAATACTAAGTGCACATAATGTTATAATTAGTTGCACCTAACGTTATAATTAGGTGCACCTGGATGCATGAATGTTAACAAGATAAATTACTTGCACTTGTAAGTGAAAATAGATGCACTTATAAATGATTTTGCTTTCATTTTTTACTTGCAAATTAATAAGGACGTTTTTTACGTATTCATCAAGTATCAAATTACAGTATATGGTTTAGATATCGTTCCACTGGAGATGGCTCTTGTAATGTTAGGAATTGATGCTATGTGGATTTAAGCACAAGCTAAAACTACTACTCTTTTAGAAGCTAGGCCTATCGTTAATGAGTTTGGTTGATATAATTTAGCAAATGGCAAATTAGACAAGTAAAACAAAGGACCGGGACTTGGTTGATTCAAGCTAAGATGTCAATTATTCTACTAAAGATTAGGGGATTAAAACAAGACATATGGTAAGTGAGATGCGCAAAAGTGTCTAAATACCACTCTCGTAGCTATTTGGATTGGCAACCTCACCTCGATCTCCACTCTCATGGCAATTCAACTTAAAGTTTCCCAAACAAGAACAAAAAGAATAAATTCTCCTTAATACCCGAAATACTCTCGTATTGGGCATCAAGTGTGTGAATGTGTGGCTAGTGTACAAACTCTACTCTCGTAGCAAGAAACGCACTCCAAATCATGCATATAATTGGGATCCAATAATTATACACAATTTCACAACAAACCCAAATCACACAACTAACCCTAGAACACCCAAATAATCCCCGTTAGGCAATTCAACTCATATAGGCATCAATAGCAAGAAATCAAACCAAATCCTAGTCTCAAAAGGCTTAGCTACTCATAATATAAAAATAGATACACAATATTAAACAAGTACTTGAAAGCATAAAGAGAAATCAAAAGAAAGAGATGAGTAAGAAAAACTTCTCTATTGAGCTTTTGAATCCAACATTTGCTATGATCTAGCATGTTCTAAAGGGTAATACTAGATCTAGCATGATCAAGTATTTTTTATTATATTTTTAAATAAAATTTTAATAAATATATTAAGAAATTTATTACTGGAGTTAATGTCATATGGATCCTATGAGTATGGTAGTTTGCAACGTTTAGTCCTAAACTTTTAAGTTAAACGCGCACTCGTGATCCTTCAACTTTCAAGTTAACCACCTGTAGTACTTCAACTTTTAAATTTTAATTAGTTGTGGTCCTTCAATGTTCAAATATTAACCAACCGTGGTCCTTTTGAAATGACAACTTTGTCCTTACTTTACACGACCTAAAGGGCTAGAACTAACAAAAGGACCACGATGGCTTAAATTTGAAAGTTGAAGAATCACGAGTGGTTAACTTGAAAACTTAGGACTAAACATGAAAAAAATAATAATATAATTGAGGACCTCTTATGACATTAACTCTTTATTAGTGTACAAAATTAAATAAAATAATTTTATGAAAATATATAATGGAAAATAAATAAATTATTATAATTATTGTATTATAGTGTAAATATATTACTAATTTTAGTTAGAATTTGAAAATTGAGGTTTAGATTGACTGAATTAATGATCTATAAGTTTATATTTAATGGTATAAATGCACTAGTTTATTAAAATTTAAGTTTAGAATATTAATTTGAAACGTCAAAAGTTTTTGTTGAGTCCGCTTGTTGACATCCCGATGTTTTAAAATTAGGGTCAAGAATTTTAAATCCGACAAAAAAAAATTAAATACACCCTAACTGAAGAAGTTGGCCCGATTGACATCACTAGATCTATTTTGTCAATAAAACATATACTTGTAATCAATTATAACTAAAGACATTTTATCCAAGTAAATTTAAGTAAATCTCATACATTACATTAAATATATAAATAACAACAAAACAACATCAACAAGCAAACAAACAAACAAAAAAAGGTTCCAAATTAAAGAAGCCGATGGATTTAATTGACCTGGATAGCCCAACTCAAATAACCATATAATTAAATGAATATGTAAAACACAAAGATAATGAATATAAAGACATGAATATGTGTGTCACAAAGACACAGTTTGTATTATAGAGACTTGATGAGTATGCTATTACAAGAGAGTGAATGATGTCCTAACAAGACAAAATAATTAGCAACAATTTATACGAAACTTGTTCCTAACTACTCCACGAGAAACGGATGGGAAGTTATAATCGATTTTGACCATGCACCACACCTCACCGGCCAAGGCTGAGCACACGGCTTGACCCCAATGACCGAGTATAGGGCTTGGCCAAGGGCCGGTTTTGGGCTCGATCACGTCCAATGGGGTCGAGCACTAGGCTCGGTACCGGGACTCCAAGGTTGGTCGAGTTCGCTCTATCGGGTTGATTTGCTCTGTTCCATTTATAATATATCCATGAAAAGCATTGTAATTAAGGATACCAAAACTCTTGCCCAACCAAGTGAGATACCAAAACTCTTCCCCGACAAAGACACATACCAAAACCTCCTAAGCAAGAAAATAATAATTCAAAAACTCATCTTAGTATTAAACCACATCTTGGCCCTCATTTGGTTCCCATGCACCCGTATTCCAACTAGTGTATATACCAGGGGTACTAATTGACATTGAAAATCTAGGACGAAAATAGGCCAGTTTTGAAACTTGGGCATCAATAGCACACTGCTCCAAAATGTTGCTAGTCCCGATTGATCATTTTGAGATCACCACAATCATCACTACAGATGAACGCAATTATCAGTACCACCAGCACCGGCACTACCACTACTATCATCACGACCAAGATCATCAGCCAAAGCCTACCTATCAGGTTGACCACAAATATGCGCTCACCATCCGTGACAACAAGGTCATTCTCGCCCCATCCAATCCCTCCAACCCTCGTCAGCACTGGTACAAGGAACACAAGTTGGGAACCCAGGTTAAGGATGCAATAGGCTTACCCAGCTTCGCTCTGGTGAACAAAGCCACCATGGAATGGCGAGTATAAAGCAATTAGGATGGTGAACAACATTGGCATGAACATGGATGCATTCGGCGCTACCAAAGAACGTGGGGGAGTCCGAGATGGGACTGCCATTGGTCTGTGGGAATGGAACGGAGGGGACAATCAACGTTGGAAGATCATTCCATATTGATCATCTCCCTCATTTATTTTCATACCAAAAAAATAAAAGTTGCTACAAATAAATAAATGGCTATAGTCATTTTGTCACAACAACAAATTAAATATTGTCACTCACCTTGACCTATAAACACTAGTTGTGTGTATTTTAAATTTTTTAATTGTTTACGTGTATAACTTCAATATCAGTAATTAATAGTTAAAGTCGGGTTTTAATAATAAGATGCAGGGCTCGACTCTGCAAAATGGTTGCAAAAACAAACACTATTGTGATAACCAACTTGGTCAATACGTTGGTGCCATGTTTCAATTAATTTGCTTCTAGGTACAACTTTGAGTGCACGTAGTGATAAGTGTTTACTTTTGACAATAAATAAATCACTATTATATAATCATCTCAGCACAATTGAATTATTTGTTTTCTTTAAATTTACCAACGTAAAAGAAAACGAAGGTAAAATAATTTAGTCATAATTAATTCTTAACAAATAAAACATCATGGACAACATCATAGGAGATAAGGCTGGCTCAACGATGTCTGAAGCAATATAATCATACAATGAACTGATCAATTTAATCAAGTTATTACATAATCAAGCTATCATAGTCATGATGTTCTTTTTGTTCTAAATTTATTTTGGATGTTATTTAAATTGAAAATTTAACAGCACTATTTTTTCTTGTTAGGTAGATCCCATGAGAATAGTGTCATATGTAAAAAATAAAATAAATTTTGATCATTTAACCCAAAAAATATGTAATCAGTACTTAATCATATATAAATAGCTATGATGTAACCGGATTCGACATGCATGCATACTTGTTATACAGTTTTTGATCGGAGGCCCGCAGGAGGCTAACAATATTTTCTAATAAATAATAAAAGTAACAACTATACATCTAAACTCTAAAAAAAATATTTTCAATAAGATTAAAATTAAAGGTCAAAAATAGCCTTCTCTGTCAAGCCTGATAATATATTTGCCGTCACTTTCATAATGACAAAACATTTAAAAACTATTTGATCAATTCAACAAATCTTCACAAATCCGCTTGATCTTCCTATAAATACCCTCTTCACAACCTAAATTTTTTCAAACACAAAAACAAAGAAGAAGAAGAAAAATGGGTCTTACACAATTCAACAAAGTGACCTTTGCTGCTCTCCTCTTTTGCTTCATCCTCATTGCATCATACGGTAGGTACTCGATCTCTATTTCTTTGTTCAAAACAATTTTCATACTTTTTAATTCATTCAATGGTCAACTATGAACAATCTAGACTGGTTTACCTCTTTGCGGTCCTTCGCTAGCTTGCTAAGTTAAGGTCACAAAACGTGGTTTATTCAATACACACTCTCGGATAGTGACTGCGAGTTTTACTCGTCACTCAAAATAATCAATAAACAAATGTGAGTGATCAATGTGGTTAGCCATGATTGACGTTGTTATGGAATAATATGAATGCAGAAACTCATATGGTTGAAGCACGCCACGAGGGTGGGGGTGGCCGTGGCAGATGTGTTTCAAAGCGCTATTGGAATAAGGGAGAATGCCGGATGCTCTGTGGCAAGTGGTGCAAAAGCATGGGTGGCTACAAGTGGTACTGTCAGCAAAACATATGTTACTGCTACCATAAGTGTCATTAAATCAAAATATTTGTATGATGCACTATTTTCATGCCACAAAAGTAGTGCATCACACAAATCTCAATCTATCATATATATATATAATATGAAATAAATGTTGCTACAAATGGCTCTAGTCATTTTGTCACAGCAACAAATGTGGTCCTAATAAACGGGGCGTAGTTTAATTAATGTGTGTTGTATGTTGAATATATTATAAGTGTGTGGAGTGTTTGAGTTTCTAGTATTTGCAAAATTGAATGTTGTTTTAGTACTGGGACATCATTCTTTCTCAACTCTGTCATACTTCATTTTTTTTAAAATGATAAATATCACAACGAAATGTGAATACCTAATTATGGATGTCAATCTTAGATCGAAATCGATGAATTAACTCGATAAGACAAAATATTTAGGTCATATTTGGCAAAATAGTTAACTTATCAGCCAATTTTGATTTATTTAACCACTATTAGTTGTTTGGCTGGATTAAAAAATTAATATAAGTGTTTGATTAATCAACTTTTTGTAACTCCAAAATGTTAAAATTCAAAAAACTGCTCAAAGCAACTTTTTCAATTAGCTTTTTTAGAAAAGAAATTATACCAAACATCTATTAACTAACAATTAATTTACCAAACACTTTTCTACAATCAGCTAATGTTATCAACTAGTGATGCCTCTAAGTCAATCAGCTAGCCGCTATCAGCTAACAGCTATTTATCAAACAAGGCCTTAAAGTATTAAAGCTATAAAGAAAAAATGACCCTATAAAAGTTAGACTAATAAGCCCGAAACTAATAAACTAGATTGTCCGAATACGTTAGCCCAAATTTTAGTTGGCTAGTCCAATCCAATAGTCTCAGCCACTTGTAGACCAAAATAAACAAGGAATTTATATGTAATCACATCTCTAGTATTTTTATTAAATTTGTAAATAAAATTTTAATAAATATATTAATATAAATTTATTACAAAATAAAATATTTATTTATAAAAATAAATAATGCAAATAAAACAAGTATTATATTATTGTGTCATGTGTGAACAAAATTGTAAGCATACACAACTTTATTTCATTATACTTCTAAACAAATTTCGAAGGGTTAGAACTAAAAATAAAAAATAAAAAATAAAAAAAATACTATCCTTACAAATTTCTCTACATTATAGATCTACTCAGGAATGTCAATATAATCTTAGACTGAATTTAATAGGCTAACCCAATAAAATCAAAAAATTTAAGATTAAAGTCAAAAAAATATAACCCAATAAAAAAATTAACCCATAAGTCCAATGGCCCAGACAAGCTAGTCTGATAGCTCGAATCATTTAAGACTATTCTTTATTTCAAGAGTAACATAGAACAAAGCTTGTCTGATAGCTCGAGCCATTTAAGACTATTCTTTATTTTAAGAGTAATATAAAACAAAATATACATGGAGTTGTTTCAAACTCTCAAACAAAAATTTTAATATTTTGAACGTTATGAGTTCCCATTCAAATGCTGCTATTATGACAATTTTCAACAATAGAGTTGATCATGGTTTAACACAAACCAATATTGGTCCAAAGTTGATGAACACAATATAGGCTTTTTATGTTACCAACCAATGAACAAACGAGCTAATTGAACCTGTGAAACAAGTGGTGCAAATAGCAACAAACCTTCAAATCACTAGAAATAAAGTGAGTCAGCAATGTCTATACATGCTCGCTCTATTTCAAATATATCGAGTTTAACATAGGAAACAGATCCACACTATGATTTCACAATTCAATCATGCGAAGGAATGCAAACTTGCAATTATTCCAAAACAAAGTCTAAACCAAACTCAACGTTTCTTATAAAGATTATCTATGACAAGTAAACATCAGAAGGAGAAAGCATTTAACATTTAAAACTTACAACATGATAATCATTACGTAAAACCTTCTCCTAATCTAAAATCTAAATCCTAATGGGCCTAATCTACCAAGGGCATAAGGTTTATGCTTCAAAGTGCTTACAAAATTGATAACCCAACTCATGATAAGGTTGGTCGGGTTGTTGTCACCTTTCCATCAAATATATATATATTGAAATTGTTCAACTAGCTGACCGCTCACAATCAAGAGAACAACATTAGAAAATATGGCAAGGCCGCACCTTCAACAGGTCAAGTCTTCCTTTTCTTGCTTGATTTGGATAGCTCATTCTTGCTTCTCTTCTTCTCACCCTTGTGGCCTTTATCAGCCTTGTTTCTGTTGGATTTCACGCTGATTACTCCACCAGGAAGTACCTTTCCTCCATTTTGCAGGGCATTCTCAAAATCAGCTTCTCTATCCACAATGGCATATCCTTGAAGTAGATCTGGGTCTAATAGGCCATCCATTTTGGCATTCATCTCATCCTGGATATCATCCAAAATTAACTCTCTTTCTAAAGACAGAAACACATACGTGAAGTTTAGAGCATTGTGCAAACCTGGACTTGTTTTGCTGCATTGTTAAGATCATCGTCCAATGATATAGCATGAGGCTCCATCTTAATCTGTAAATAAACAGAAAGAATGCCACAATTAATTGATTCCAAGTTGAATACCAAATGATGAGAAGATAATGAAAAAAAAAAAAAACAAAAAAAGATATTTTGCTGAAATAAGATGGATGCAGGCAGACAATTACTTCTGCAACTTTTACATTATATAGGGTATCTACACATTGCTTGCACATTTAACTGCTCAAATTAACTAACAAATAGTGAATTCAATCTGAAATGGTTTCATGGAACAAAACCAGTAGTAACTGGCAGGACTCGATGAAAAGAACGCCACAGACATGTATCTTTCTTGTCCACTTACTTCTTCTAGTCGAGATACAGTTGAATCAATCTCCTTGGAGGCAAGGTCATACAAGTACTTGTAGAACTTCTTCATTGTCTTTATAAATAAAGACAAAATCTGCTGTCTTTCCAGATGCATTTCTCCCTGAAAAGTTAGTGAAAGGGAAATATTACTAAGAATGAGTAAAATGTGATTTATCTATCTCCATAAAAAATGAAGGGTTTTACATATTTGACAAACATGCACGTTTCACTATACAATACTAGAAAACTGACATTGAGGATGCCAAATAACATCCATTAAACTACCAGTTCACTTTAGCAGAAAAATAAATGAGAGAATATTGGTGATTATGTCACAGCAAACCTCAATCTGAGAAACGTCTTTATCCTGCAAACCAATGCAAAGCAGAACAGAAGCCTGAGCATATGAAAGTGAAACTGGGAGCTTCTCTGAGAAATACAAGTGTGCAAGTATTGTGACACAATCCATAATCTGCAGAATGCATGACATTAGTATATTTAATTTTTTGTTATAAAAGGAAACACACCTGAAATGCTTCAATACATAGTAAAAATATTTACACTGAACAAGTAGAAGTGAGAGAAACCATTCAATTGGGAGAAAAAAAAATTCAAAGCATTCCATGTTCTAGAACTTTAAAGTCATTCACTTATGACTTACAACTGCCCCTCCCCATCTGTCTTTTTTCACCCTCAGCAACTTCATGTATTCAAAAGCATTTCTATACTCCTTTGTACTACATTAAATGTAAAGAGATGGTTTAAAAACCAGTAAGATATCATACCGACTGAAAATCCACAAGATTGTTTGTGTAGGCTTCAAGCCTCTTCATATCATGTGGAGAAAATATTCCATCAATGGATTCCAAAAATCCATCCGAAGAGTCAGCCTCTGCAAAATTGATCTTCGGATCCAATACACTGCAAGAGAAGGGGCAGCCATAAGCATATACTTATAGCAATGTCTACACTGTAAAGGCAAGAAATACATTTACAGACCTCAGAGCAAGCTTGTAGTCCATAGAACGGAAGCTTTTATCCAGTAGCCTTGCAAATCTCTTCCGAAAATCTGACAATGTTACCGATAAATCTCTTGGCATCAAAGAAAATAAAACTCGATCAAAATATAAAGTTTAGAAGCAAATTTAGCATTCAACCACCTTGGTAAAAAGGACCAAAAAAGCCCCACTCATTGGATCCATTAACTTCAATATCATCACTGTTCAAGGGCTTCAAGACCATGCATGTGTGCTCCCCAGTCACACTATTCTGATTCATGAATCATGATATAGTGTGTTAAACAGCTATTCTAGCAGAAGATTTTTAAATGGCTACTAGATAGAATATAAAATAAAATCTCAGAATCTAACATAAATCAGTATAAGTAAAAATCTTAACTGGGCTATGGCCAATGAAGAATGGGCCAAATTTCTGTTTTCTCCAGAAGCGGAAGAGGTCCAAGGTAAGTCCAAAGGAGACTCCAATATAGTGGAGCTTCTCAGGCTTCCGTTCACGAAGTGGTACAAGTAAAGGTGGAAGGTCTGTCCTTGGTTTTATGTTTTCCTCCAGTAAAGAGACCTGTAATGGTTCCATCTTTTAGTTAATCAATAGCAAACAAACTAGAGTGAAAAAAAATATTTAGACTGCACTGAAACAACATATTTCTAAAGTGCTTGTTTGGTCCAGCTGATTGCATCTTCAAAAAGCCCTTTTAATATTTTTAAACATTTGACCCAGCTTCGACAGTTTTGGAACAGATAAACTACAACATAAGCCGGGCCAAACAATCACTAATGAATTTCCCATATAGATAATTAGCACAGTGCAATAATGAAAACAAACCTGTTCTGCAGCCTCAGTTACTTTGACTGGTTGATCCTGCAATTCATCTTGAGCATCTAGTTCAGACATCTGAGTCAATTGGCCCTCATAGTATCTGCAAGTAGAAGATTGTAAACACTAAACATTGCCACAATAGCCTACTATATAGCATCTACGTGTCACAAGATAATGCTCATGGAAATTTTCCACACATCAACCAACCACATTTATACACTGGATCCATTTACACTTGAAATGGTACCAAGGAGGCAATGTAATGAAAATGTAATTGATTCAGATCTCTAGCACGCTGGGGAATTATAGCATGCTTGAATTTTCAATTCCAAAATTTTAGTCCATTGTTGATGTTTGGTAAAATGTTAAGTATGTGACTTGGTTTGGCCGCTTGGGAAAGCAATGTCAAGTGTTCAAAAAATACCAAACATTGTTTTTGAGACTACATCTGAAGATCGCAGAGGGTGGGGGGAGAGGGGAATGGGAGGGGTTACAGCTTAAAAGGAAGGTGGTATTTAAAGATAAGAATAAGACTATTTGCACACTTATACACAAAACTGATGCAAGGGAATGTATAACAACAAATCAATATTGTGTATGTAGAAATTGAAGTGTACAAATAGCAAATGTAATCCACTGTTGAGACTTGAGAAGATAGGGAGGGGGGATCAAATAATGAAATGTGGGAACGAAAAATAGAGAGATAGTAGAGTATGATGGCAGTATGTTGAGGAAGGAGAGAGGGAAGGCCATAAGTGGAGTGACTGTAGACCTAAATGGAGAGGAGGTTGTTTGATCGAGAGCCGATGCTTTTTCTTTTTTGGGTGAGGGGGGGGGGTGNAGTATAAGTAAAAATCTTAACTGGGCTATGGCCAATGAAGAATGGGCCAAATTTCTGTTTTCTCCAGAAGCGGAAGAGGTCCAAGGTAAGTCCAAAGGAGACTCCAATATAGTGGAGCTTCTCAGGCTTCCGTTCACGAAGTGGTACAAGTAAAGGTGGAAGGTCTGTCCTTGGTTTTATGTTTTCCTCCAGTAAAGAGACCTGTAATGGTTCCATCTTTTAGTTAATCAATAGCAAACAAACTAGAGTGAAAAAAAATATTTAGACTGCACTGAAACAACATATTTCTAAAGTGCTTGTTTGGTCCAGCTGATTGCATCTTCAAAAAGCCCTTTTAATATTTTTAAACATTTGACCCAGCTTCGACAGTTTTGGAACAGATAAACTACAACATAAGCCGGGCCAAACAATCACTAATGAATTTCCCATATAGATAATTAGCACAGTGCAATAATGAAAACAAACCTGTTCTGCAGCCTCAGTTACTTTGACTGGTTGATCCTGCAATTCATCTTGAGCATCTAGTTCAGACATCTGAGTCAATTGGCCCTCATAGTATCTGCAAGTAGAAGATTGTAAACACTAAACATTGCCACAATAGCCTACTATATAGCATCTACGTGTCACAAGATAATGCTCATGGAAATTTTCCACACATCAACCAACCACATTTATACACTGGATCCATTTACACTTGAAATGGTACCAAGGAGGCAATGTAATGAAAATGTAATTGATTCAGATCTCTAGCACGCTGGGGAATTATAGCATGCTTGAATTTTCAATTCCAAAATTTTAGTCCATTGTTGATGTTTGGTAAAATGTTAAGTATGTGACTTGGTTTGGCCGCTTGGGAAAGCAATGTCAAGTGTTCAAAAAATACCAAACATTGTTTTTGAGACTACATCTGAAGATCGCAGAGGGTGGGGGGAGAGGGGAATGGGAGGGGTTACAGCTTAAAAGGAAGGTGGTATTTAAAGATAAGAATAAGACTATTTGCACACTTATACACAAAACTGATGCAAGGGAATGTATAACAACAAATCAATATTGTGTATGTAGAAATTGAAGTGTACAAATAGCAAATGTAATCCACTGTTGAGACTTGAGAAGATAGGGAGGGGGGATCAAATAATGAAATGTGGGAACGAAAAATAGAGAGATAGTAGAGTATGATGGCAGTATGTTGAGGAAGGAGAGAGGGAAGGCCATAAGTGGAGTGACTGTAGACCTAAATGGAGAGGAGGTTGTTTGATCGAGAGCCGATGCTTTTTCTTTTTTGGGTGAGGGGGGGGGGGGGGGGGGGGGGGTTAAGGGTTGCTTTGTGGCTTTTGATGAGGTCATTTTCCCTTTTTCATATTAAATATTTAAATGGTGACTAATTTTTAGACTTTAAAGCTGGGATAGTTGGGCTTTGTTACACATCATTCTCCAAATATCATATAGGAGACTATTGGTATGAAGTATGAAGACCAACTACCCGTCTACCCCAACTGTAAAGTCTAAAAATAAGGCTCATTGAATTGCTGCAAGTGAGATCTACCTTATAGAAGCATGTTGGAAAAAATATATATATCAAATCCTCACTTTTTACCGGGGAGTATGTTCTCCCCTAAACCTTCCCCTATATATAAAAAAGATGCTAGCCCTGCCAAACAAATACTTAGTGACTTTCTAAAGTCTAATCATATGCTTGGCACACCTTTACACACACACTAGACCAAAATGATTTTTTTTTACCAAATTGTGACAATAGCTTTCTTTTGATGCTCTTTCATTGCATTGATTCTAGAGAAAAAAAAAATTTAACAGGAAAACAATAGACAAATGATGCAAAAGAAACACAGCAGCCATTTTCAAAAACAGCTACAAAATATGGCACTTTGAAGAAATTGGAAGGAAAACAGAAGTAAAAGAAGTCAGCAAACCATCAAGAAAAAGTAATAATATGAATTACCTAGTTAAAAGTTCAACAGCTGCAGAACCATATCCAAGCTGCACAAGACCATATAAGACATGAAAGTCAAACAAGAGAAAACAGTATTTCAAAAAAAAAAAACAAAACAAAACAAAAAAAGTTACATTTATATTAAAAATATAGCCCAACAGTTACCTTCATTGCAGTTGGATGTGT
This sequence comes from Ipomoea triloba, assembly GCF_003576645.1. Taxonomy (NCBI): domain Eukaryota; kingdom Viridiplantae; phylum Streptophyta; class Magnoliopsida; order Solanales; family Convolvulaceae; genus Ipomoea; species Ipomoea triloba. The sequence continues at coordinate 554,397 of NC_044928.1, forward strand.
GGCAATGCGCACAATGCGGGCACCTGAAAGACTTGGGAAAACAGAATCATTAAACTGCTGACAAAATTTCCATGGTATCTGATCCCCAAATGGTTGGCGTCCAGCACTTAAACTTTTCATAGCAGATTCACGTGAAATCTGACCCTCAAGGCAAACCTAGAGATCAAGGAATATGCTATAATTCAGACCACTAGTTTTAAAACAAATTAACAATACAATGTACTTTCAGCAGTTCAGACTCTAAAAGAACAAAAATAAATTGAAACAGTTGATATGATGCAGAGATTAACCATTACAGTGAGGCTATTACAAGCACAAAATAGAAAGTTGTAAAAGATTCAAAACATATCACCCTTTTGCATGATAAGTAAATATAGTTGTATTATGGTCAGCAGGGTGATGCCACTGGTAATCTTTAAAGAACAAATCCTGGCCCACAAGATGATCTAAATATTGCTCGCTGCCCTCAAAAAGATGCATTATGCATTCAATTACCCATGCAACATCCACAAAGATGGAACAAATTGTCAAGTAGGTGTGAAAAGATCCTTGACAAGATTTTGGTTTGGTCTTCCTCAGAGTGATGAAAACCATTGAACTCTTCGAGCCTCATTTTTTAGATGGATGTAGCATATAGGGAAATATTCTTATGTAATCTATCTATCATTTTAAACAGGCATTTGTATTTGAAATCATCTCAAATTTTAACTCAATAGGATTTAGCCTACTCTGAATTAATTCAGCCGATGTTAGTCAGAAAGCTTCACTGCTGATTCTGTCAAGGAACACAAACACTGGATGAACTAGAGCAAATGAATGGCTAATAGGATTTCTAATATTATGAAAGCAAAGGTAATATCACCCATTGAGAACTATAGTAAATTTCTTTATAGACATAAGAGTAGCTTTGGAGTTATTTGATCACACAACAAAGAACAAACCTGGATAACACACAGAATATCAGGGAGATGGTTTTTTGATTCATCAACAGGTCCTGTAAAAATTTTGATTTAGTTTCAGAACTAGCAGAATGTGATCAACAACTACAACTGTATACGAACAAAACTTAATAGCATATCAAGGGTCTTCAGATAAACCTAGTAGCACAAACAAGTGGTGGGCCGGAGCATCAGCCATCAATTGCAAATCATTGGGAGAATTTTTGTAGTGAGAAGCAACGTAGAGAGCCATCATTCGCTGCACAAAGATTCATAAAGTACCAGTACACATTAACCAAAGCCATGTTTGATTGTTGGAGGATTTGATTTAAAAAGATAGAATTAAGCTGAGAAGAATCCCATTTCCATTTCAGATTATGCATATGATTACCTGCAAAAATAACTCACTCTCCTTATGATAGGAGAAGAGTGTATCCCGATTTACATAGTACAAATCACATTCACCAGGAGGTGGTAGCCTGATAAAATACAAGACAAAAGATGAAGTACAGAATAATGTAATTTCCATAAAGTTTGTAGTAGTATATAGTTAAGTTACCTGCTAATACTTGGGGTGAAATTAGTGATATCCAGACAAAGCAAAGAATTAAGCCAGGATTCAATGGGATCGCCAGGAGCATATCTGATGGATTCATTCAATTCTATCTTCTTGAAAAGCCTACCTATATTTGGAACATTGCACAAAATTGAAGACATCTTTGAAATGACAGTACAGAGAAGCTTACACTATTATCCTTCAAAATCCAATTATTATTACTTATTAATATAGAGGCAAAAATGTAAAACAGAAATAACTTGTATAAATGAAGGAGAAAGCCAGAAATACAAAATATAAAATATCTATTTCGCAAAAGAAGTGTTACGATACGATGACTCTACAGTTCATTAAGTTCTGAAAGAGAAGTGAAGTTGAAAGACCTGAAAGGGAACTTTCTGCATTTTTTGACGGCATGTGATTTTGCTCCTCAAGTTGCTGCAGCAATTTCAGTGATAATGATCGTCCAGTACCTTCATATCTTTTAGTAGAGGAGAACATAGAAAAAGAAGAAAAATGAGTAACCTTAGTGCACTAAAAACTATAATCCATGAGGCAAACAGAACACCATATACAACAAATATAAGCAGAATAAACAGGACTCTTGGGAAAATACACAGTTTCTGGAGAACATGGAACAATTGGATATTAGCCAAACAACTTCTCTTACCCATTGACAGTTGAGGAAAGGAAGACAAGATAAGGACCAAGCAAAGACTTCACAACCGGCAATGGAATTGCTGCTGCTTCATCAACTACCAGCAATTCAACTTGTGAGAGTTTGGCATGTTCATGTGGCTGTATATACTGCAATACCAAACAAAGGTGAGGTAAATGAGTAAATGACATGAGAAATGTACACATTGAATCTTGAATATTGGAAGGCAACTTGTGACTAAACTGAATTGTAAAACAGGTGAAACAAAAGAGGTGAAGAGAGACCCATATAGCAATGCAGAAGAATAAGGGGTCCACACTGCCACCTGCAATATGTGGGCTTCTCAATGTGCAACAAGTAGCAGCAGCAATGGCAGTAGCAATAGTAGTACTAATAATTAAAGCCACTCAAATTTCTATGAGAGATGTGAACATCAAGGTTGTAACCAAACCTTGAACTTAACCTCAGAAGGGGATGATAGAAAAGGGGAGTACAAGACTACAAGTTCAAGAAAGAAAATGAAATGCCGAATTAATAGAGTTAGATAGGACAGGAGGAGCAATTGCAGATCTACACAAGTCCTTGTAAAGCATAGCCATTTTGTTTACCTGAATCGTCTGTCTGTGGTGTTTGTAGATATTGATCCGTACAGTTGCTTTTTTGAATTCTGGATTTGTGCTTTTCACAACATCATAATCCAAGTGCTCCTGCAGCGAAATTTGCAGTGACATATCCACTACATATCCATTGCACCAAAAGTATAAAGTATTCATACAATCATACCTTGTATTCAAGCATGTCAAATCCCTTGCAAATAAACTCAAATAGAGTTTTCAAATTCTCCGGGCTTGGTGCAGTTACAAAAATATTAGAATACCTGAAAATTAATGTCTTTCATAAGGTCAAATGAGGATACATAAAGGGAAAAGAGGAACAGGACAATTTGTGAGAAGACATGAAATCATATTTAAGTAAAATTAACTTACCCAGCAGCAATAGCTCCTGCAACTGCCAATCCAAGTGCAGCTGACTTACCACGGCCACGAGCAGCAAGCAAAGCAACTGTACTACGGAGTGTCTTATCCAAAATAGAATCAAGAAAGTTTATGACAGCTTTTCCCTATTAGATTCTCAAAAGATAATGCCTTTATCAGATATTTGTTAACTACAAGATCAACGAGGTTAAACTCATAGAGCAAAAATATGACCTGGTCCAAAGTAATGCACTTGCGGATCAGAGGACCAGCAGGGAAGTCATCATTCAATTGTTCTTTCAAATTTTTCAAATCACGCTCTGCTTCTGAAAGGCCCTCAGAGTCCTTTCATAACACAAAAGAATGAATTTAATATGGAAACATCTAATTATGAAGTATACTGATCTACAAAGTTTTTCTTTATTTACTCAAATGATGCCAATCATAGTTCCAAATGGTAGAAACACACATTAGAAAAAATTTGCTTGTATTATTTCAAGATTAGTAATAGTTCATGGGAAGAAGCGTACCTCTTGAACTGGGACTGGTTTAATTGACTTCATATGTGATGAGATTGGTAGAATGTTTAATTCATCATCCATGACGATACATGCTTTACACGATGCAAGTGAAAGTAAGAAGCGTTCATTGAAGCGCCCAGAAGTTTGAGAATGAGATTCTGTTCGAAATCTTTCATGAACATCCTACAAATCAACATCCATGAATTCCAAGAGCAAGCACTTAAATATTGAAAGCAGCATGCACATAAACCCAGCCACCAGAATATCAGTGGTACTTTTGATTAAATTTAGCAATGAAGCCTCAAGTAACTCCCTACACTTTGGCTACCACATAAAGTTGCATCAAAACTTTTCTTTACTTTGCTCTTTTTGAACTTCATGTACTGTTCTCTCTAACAGCTTTCTCACTATTTTTGATAAGTTTGCTGAAGATATTACTACAGATGCAATTGTTATGTTAATCATGTACAAACAGGCTTAAGCTTTCCTACTTGAAGTTCTGGTGGAAGAAACTACCAGTGTTGCAAAAATTGGCCTAGGCACCCCTAGGCCGAGGGGGTTTCGGACAAGTGACAGTGTATGTGGAGATAAGAGATTGAATTAAAATTATTAAATAAATTAATTATGATTTACTGTTTATGAATTATTGAAGAATAATGCTTTTGACCACTACTTTCACTGTGTTTTTTTAATTCCTAGGTGGCACCTAGTGCCTTCTACAACATTGGAAACCACAAAGGAATATGTTCTAATCTGGAAGATCCAGTAATTCTAAGATAGACACATTAACGAAATACGTGCTAGACTGCTAGGATAAAGGAAATTTTTAAAATGAAGTCACTCATAAAGATGCCAAGATAGAGCATATTATTGAAATTATGCTTCAGATTGTTAAGGGGATACAAAGTCACAACAAATCTAATTAGATAGTATACAATTGTAGAGGAATATAAGAGCATAGTGGTCATATACAAGGTAAAAGAAGATATGATAAAAAGAAATTTAAAGATTTGATAATAGCCACTTGCCACCTATTAAAGACATGTCAAAATGGAGGGCGTTCGACATAAAAATTTAATTGGGTTGAAAAGCCAAAGAAAATAAACCAAGCTATAAACATCCAACATAAGAAAACCGTCAAGGAAAAAACATACGCCACATCCACTTATGTAAATAAACTTGCAATTGATGGCCAATGCATACCATAACCATGGTGTACAGACTTGTCAATGAGGACAAGGATCTGAGCAGTAAAACAATCAAACCACCACCTTCAACTGTTTCTATAGTTCTTGCCAAAAGATTGGGTGTCAAAGCCTCAAAATCCTAGAGTAAGCGAACATGAAATGTGAAGATAGCAAAGGGGTTAAACACAGCATATTTCAAAATTTACAAAAGATGGAAAGATGTTTTGCATCACACAAATTTATGTAGCGGGCACAGAAAACACCTGTAATATGCACATGCCAAAAGTGTTTCCAAGAACTCTTTCTGAATCCTTATACAGGCAATAAGAGACACCACCAGTTTCAACAAATAGTTCAAAAGGATCTGCTCTCTCGGGATCAAGCAGCCCTCTCTGCATTAATTTTTTTAGTTGCTTCTTCCTTTTCTTCTTATGGCTGCACAGAAAACAATTAGTACCAATAGTCATTAAATAGAAATGTTCAATCTAACTCAAATTAAGGATTCAATTCTGCTAAATTACATTTATGGGAAAAAAAATTAATGCAGTTTAGTTCGAATTCAAAGTTTATCCTTCCCTTCCCAAAGTGGTTTTCTTTTGAAATTTTAGAAGAAAAAAGTCTAGCAATTTCCGAACTTGAGTTGAGTAAAGAACCTGCTAAGTTCAAGCTTGTCCTTGTAGCACCAAAGGACAGTGGGGCGCGACTTCACTAAAGCTTTGCTTACCATGTAGTGCAGGTTCACAATCTGGTTTTCAAAAAGAAATTATTATTTGAAAACTTTGTATTTGCATAAAGAATGTAAAAGTGAAAGGAGAATGAGAGTGCCTGGTCACGAGACTTGTCACCGATGATGACGAACATGGATCGATGACGGTTTTTGACGCCATTCTCGATGAGGGTTCTAATGCGCTCGTCCACCTTCTTCCTCATTGTCTCAGAAAATTAGCTCCAGTTTTGATGATTGCTTCTCTGGGATATATTAAGGGGTGAGCAAACAGTAAACCGGAAAACCTATTAACATTTTAACTGACCAGAAGCCAATTATTTCAAACACAGCGTACAAAAAGTTACATAAAATATTTCAAACACACTTTCCAAATATTTCAAACCCATTGCACAAAAATTTATCTTGCTAGAAGTAAAGCTATAGAAATGTTTACAAGTTATAATTGCAGTTTTAACAATTTAAAGCCCTGAACAACAAACCTGTCGTGGGCAGAGAGAGCGGAGACGAGGGAGAAGTGTGGAGTGCGTAAGCTGTGAGCGTGAGGCGGTGAGGGGCAGAGTAGCAGAGAGACCGGAACTGCCTCGTTTGTGGGTTGTGGCTGTGTAATGTTCGAATGCAGAAGCCGAGGGAATGTTTCACCCTAGAGGGGGAGCTAATGGAGTTTTGTTGTTGTATTGGGCTAAAGTTCTCTACTTTGGGCTATTGAGAGAATGGGCAGACTTAAGGCAGCTATCAATCCACACAACAGCCGTGTAGACCACGATTCAAAATAAAGTCATTTAATTTTATGAGTTAAAATAATGTACATTATGAGTTATAAAAATTTATATTACAAACAAATAGTGAATAAAATTCACAAAACGACATCGTTGCAATTAAGTTACTTGGGTCCAATTTTCCAACCCACCAATTAAAAATTTATATTACCTGGGGTTAACTTTTTTGCTGAATTCTTTAGAACAAAAAAAATTAAAAGCAGCAAATAATTCATATATATCTTTAATATTACATTTGTGTTGAATTCTTCAACTCTCTAAGAGTTTAGTGTTCAGTAATTATTTTGCTACATATTGCAATTACTTTTGTCTTTTTTAAATTTAGATAAAGGCATTTACCTTTTTAGCCATATTGAACAGTTGTAGTAGGTATATTCCTCAAAAAAATGATTGCAAAAATATTATAAGTTCTACTTCTCACACTTTACATGTAAGGTAGAAGGAAAGATCTTCATTTAAAGAAAAAATAACTGTTGTAAAATCTGCTTAGGAAAATGTTGGATGAACACAGTATCTGCATTTAGTTTTTCGACAAAATCAAATACAGCATATGAATGGTAGAACTGCACTTTCGAACTAACCAAATTAACTGTTAAAAAAAAAAAAAATGAAACGATCACATTCTTCTATTAACTCCATTTTTGCAATCTGACTTAAAAAAGGACTCACTCGCAATATCATGGGCAAGCCAAATTGTAAGTTGCTTAACACAAGAGGTTAAAAAAAGAGATATACACTTGATCAAAAATACTACACATCATAAATAGCTAATATATTCCTATTCCTTTGCCCTGGTAGTCCAAAAATACTACACATCGTGGTACAAAAATACATATTTGTTTAGTTACAAAAAATTGTTTTTCATTGTACATTACTAGTCTTCCAAAATTTTCAAATATGCTAAATTGTACAGAAATTTACACAATCAATTACACATTACCAACTATAAATTAACAGTTCTACTGTGAATAGAAAGCATTCAGTAGCAGCAACTATTAGATACGGGTTGTCTGCAAAAATCATGAGAAAATTGACAAATGTAATAGACTAGACAACATCTTCTTTCTGTTTTTTACCACGTGACAAATTGAAATATTGACAAATACAGCTCAATATTTCAATTTTGGAAAACTGTATACAAGTGAAACACAATTTATTTACACGGAGAAAATTAGAAAAATGAAGATTACACAAAGAAAAAGGGAGATTACCTTACAATATCTGCTTACGTGATCGTTTTATTAAAATCGGATATGTTTTTTTTTGTTGCACACACCAAACCGTTGCAGTACTGTATTCCGTCGTGGTACGGGTTGTCGAGTTGAGTGGCTTCGTAATGGGTCTTCCGACGATCTTCGTGGATTAGATTATGACGAAGACGAGTACGAGAGGAGGTGGAATATGCTTATTTTGGCGGCGATTTAGAGGGATATGACCAGATCAAAGAGGAATGTATCAGCAGAATGAAGTGAAGCTGTGAAGGGCAGAGCTGCGCAAGGGGTTAAGGTTGGGAATTAGGGCTATATTAATTAAATTTAAAAGTATCATTTTATCTAATTATTAGCATTGTATTTTTCATCATTTATTTGTAATATTTATCATTTAATATTATTTGTTTGTTCTTAATATTAATATATAATTTGTTTTATTTAGAGGTTTCATTTTTAATATGTTAAGTATAGAATAATATTTATTATTCCATATTAAAATTGAAATTCAAGTAATAATAATAATGTTGCTTTTTTTTTTTTTGAATATTTTAGATTCTAGTATCTGTTCATACCTACTGAAACACAAAGAGTATCAGTAAATCGAGTGTCATAAACCACAAGGTTTTGACAATTTAGTTTGGGCCAAAAATCAGTTTCATTTTTAATATGTTTACGGTTTGGGGCGGGTCTGGCCCAATTCGGCCAGACCTGGTCAATTCTTAAAAAAAAAAAAAAAATTGGGGCAATTATTGTTGTTAGGCTCAAACAGATTGATGGACTACTTTATTGGGCTCAATTGTTTATACAAAAGAGATGGATTATTTAGTTGAGCCTTCAAGATAAAGGATGAATTTTTCTTTTTTTTTGGTTTATTTACAGCATTTGCTGGATTCCAGTCAAAATTTTTTACCCCTTTATTTGGACCCTTCTTATTAGTTTTGGATCAAGTTTCATACTAATATTATATTTTGGGTTTATGATTATTTAAATCGACAAATTAGATAATAATTTATATCATTTTTAAATTTTAAATTTATTTAATTCCAATCCTCAAATTTTATGGAATTTTAATTTTCATCTTTTCATTAATTTTAAAGACATTTTTGAAAATTTATTATTTTATTATTTTTTGACTTTTCAAATTTAATGTATTGAGAAGATAAACACTACATTACTATTATTATTTTGATTTGAATAAAAAAATTTAAGTGAAATTAAAAGATTAAATCATGAAAAGTTGAATAGAAATATACTTGAAATTTTTTTCAATGATAGGGTAAGAGTTTGATTCTTACTACGAACACTAGGGGCTTTGAATTTCATGAGTTTAGTTCCTTGTGCACTGAAGTGTACTATGTACATCTTGTATAGAGTTTCGAAACTTGTGTTATAAAAAAATAAAATAAAAGCGGAGTTTTAAAATTTCAAGATTCTACGAGTATGTCCATACTAATCCAAAGGCACGGCTGTGACATAATTTTCAAAGTTCTTTAATGGATGCTTTCTGGGTTCTTTTTGTTTTCTTGTTCATGCTTTTTGAATAGTGCATACTTGTGGTACCAATCATATGACGACCGAACAACGTTACAAAATTGTTACCTAATCACTGCCAGCTTTTGCATGAAAACAACAACACTTTAAATTGCTAGCTAGTCGATCCAAGCTAAGGTATGTAGACTAATGTTTTGGACTCCTGTTTTCAACAACATTAATAAATGTCACTTGTTAATTTTAAATATATATATATATACTGGATTTGTTTTATCATTCAACCTTTACGATGTTATATATTGGTCAATGCTTTGATCTGCTTGTTTCATCCCAGTTTTATCATGCAACTCTCTATTATTAAAAGGTTTTTAACAATTCTTGTAGTTCCAAAACTGGATAAGATCAAGAAAAACAGCTTCTCATTGTTTGTCTCCATTTATTAATTATTTTTATTGTGATATATATCAAATATTAAATTTGTTTTTAAAAGTATATATAGACTCCAAATTGTTTAGTATATATAAACATAAATGTACAACTTCACTGTACTATTATTGAATTGTTTAGTTGAAATAGAACATATGATTTAGTTTAGCCGTTTAAGTTGCACATAGTTGACTAGTTCAAATTAAAAATGTTACAATATAAACAGTTTTCACAAGGAGTTGAACGTGAAACTTTGTGATTACCAAGCCAACTACTTGACCAATTCAGTAGATGTTGACCTCATAGGATAGAAAAAGGTTATTAGTTCTAATATTCTCATGTCACTTGATAAGTGTCACATGTTGTTTGGAGTCATCAGTGAAAAAAAAAAGTAACCAGCACACACACATGAAGGATATGCTGAGTATATAATATATAGATATAAATGTACAATCCAACTATTAATTTAGGTTTTTTAGTTAAGATGGTAGGCATCATTGAATTTCAGTTGGTAAGATTAATATAATTGCTTTTGAATGTTAAATGCTCTGTTTCGTTTATTTCAAAGCTCAATTATTTATGCATATCTTCTACAATTAAATTATTGAATTAATAGATTGATAGCCATATGTTGACCTAATTTACATGCTCTATGGGTAGCCAAACACTATTCTATCAAGCACCGTCAAAAAAACAAACAAATTGCTTATATTTATTGATTGTGATGTATCCTCATCAGGCCACCTTAATTCGTCATGCATATGGATTCCATGCTTTTCTAAACTACTCCCATTACAACTATGAATTATTAGGACTCTCAATTCTAGATACAATAGAATTCACTCTCTCTCTCTCCCTATATTATTAGAATTTAAAAGCATTATCATTTACCATTTCTATCATCACTAACGGTGTGTTTAGTTGACAGGTTTTTGTATAAAGTATGGGTAGCAAAGTTATTGTTATTGTTTAGTTGACATGTTTTTAGAATACTACTATGGGTTTGAAATACCCCATTAATTGAAAAACTCATCCCTTATTAAATAAGGGTTTCATTTCCCTTCCTCATTTCTTCCCCAACTATTAATAATCATTCTCATTCCACCGTACTACCAAACATGCAAAATACTTTTACCCCCATTACCCTTACCAAATATTTGATACCTGTACCGATTTCGATTCCCATGTACGAACCAAACACACCCTAACACTACCCTCTATATCCTTGTAAATACATATCTTCATCATGTAATTTCTATCATCGAAATAACAATATCATTTTCAGGACTATTGTTTTGCTATCATCGGAATGCATTACAACTTGCATGTCATCATTCTCATATCAAAATATATTTAAAATTACTTGAACCTACCCGAATGAGAATTGTCCATGCCCATGACATTTGACACTACTCATACTCTCATAGATTACCTAAACCCGTCCTAAGCCTAATTAATTATTAACTTAATGAACATGTCCAATTAAGATTTAAGAGTACTATTACCATGTGTATGGTGTGTATTACTCAGCTCATTGCCACTTCTAATTACAACTATTATATATATTGCTTTTGCAAGTGTGATTGGTGTGGTTTGACCAGGTATAGTATAATTTTATTTAAATTTTAATTCTACACACATATATATAAATAAAATAGCTACCACAAAAATGAATTTATCCACACACACATAAAATAGCTACCATAAAAATGAATTTATCCAATTATATATATCAACCTACAAATATCCATAATTAGAACGACAAAGAATTATATACCAAATATACTATCAAAGTGAGCTGGAAAGTGGGGCTTGTCAAAGCCTACCATTTGGCAGCGACCGGGGACCAAAAAATTGCAGTCGTTATACTGTGGACCGTGGTCACTGATACTATAAGTCATTTCAAAAGATAGTGCCTTACATTTGTTTTTATATTATCGAATAAAACTGTAGTTATATTGAAATGTAACTGTAGTTGTGTTGAAATGTAACTGCAGTGTATATGAAGTGATACTGAATAACAGTTTCACATTTGTGTTTTATATTACCGAATAAAACTGTAGTTATATCGAAATGTAACTATAGTTGTGTTGAAATGTAACTGCAGTGTATATGAACTGATGGGGAATAACAGTTTCACATTTGTGTTTTTTATATTATCGAATGAAACTGTAGTTATATCGAAACTTAACTGCAGTTGTGTTGAAATGTAACTGCAGTTGTGTTGAAATGTAACTGCAGTGTATATGAACTGAAAATGAATGGCGCGGAACAGAGGTAGTTTCATCCGTATGTTTTCATTAATCAAAACGACGTCGTTTTGATGCGCGGTCCATAATCCATTATGGGCCGCGGTCCACGATATAATTTGCGAAAAAATTGCTAGCTAGCCCAACCTAGCCTGACAAGGCAAATTATTGTGTGGAACATGGTCCACATAGTGCTGTGTGGACCATACTAAAAAGTACATTTTTAATATATTAAATGTATATTATTTGTGTACTGAATGCACATTATACAATATAATGTACATTTAATACACAAAAAATGTACATTCCCAGAATATAATGTACATTATTTTATACTGAATGTACATTATTTGATAGTATGGTCCACACAGCTGTGTCGACTATGGTCCACACAATAATGATTGAGCCCGGCAAAGCCCCACAAGCCTAACATTCTTTTTTAAAAAAATATTTTAATTTAAAAAGCTAATTGGATAATAAAATCATCTAAATAATTTTAAAAAATATTAATACAAAGTTTTATACCCAATAATAAATTTAGATAATCTAAAACTAACAAAATTACTACAAAGTTTAACAACTTCAAATGCTTAACAACTTCAAATGCTAAAATTCAAATAGAAAATTAACTTTTCAAATATTGATATTCATATTAGTGGACTAGCCTGCCCCGTGGCATGGAAAACCAATGCGTTTTGTCCTCAATAAATGGATCATGGTCCACACAGCTTTGTAGATCATAAATATAAAAGGTACATTTTTAATATACTAAAAGTACATTATTTTATATATATTATGAAATAATGTACATTCAATACAAAAATAATGTACTTTTAATATAATAAAAATGTACCTTATATTTATGATCCACACAGCTAAGTAAACCATGATTCACACAATAATTTGCCATCCCGCCAACTTATTAGGTGGCAGGGGAAGTCAATCAAACATCTTTAACCCCGTTTTAACAACTCCAACATACACCAAACCATCTTTTAAGTAACAAACTTTATTAACACCTAGGAATGGAAGTAGGATAGGCGGATCTAGACTTTAGAGAAATAGGCCTAGGCCTGCTATAGAAATATTATGCCTAAGCCTGTATGTAAGCTTTTTGTTAGGTTCAAGCTTGCGTCTACAATTGGCATGACCTAGTATAAAGCCTTTTTAAAAGCGTATTTAACAATCGTTATACTATGGTCCATGGTCCAAAAACATCGTCGTTTCTTTAAGTAAAAAAAAAAAAAAAAACGACTGCCGTTCAGTTTTAACAGATCTTGTATTTTTTGTGTGTTCATAACAAAATTAAATGAAACTACAGTGTATCTAAAATGAAACTGTCTCACATATTGTGTTTGTATTTTCAAATGAAACTGTAATTGAATTGAAATGATACTTTAGTTGTGTTGAAATGAAACTGCAACATGTATAAAATGAAACTGAATAATATGTCTCACATATTGAGTGTATATTACTCAATGAAACTGTAGTTCTATCAAAATGATATTGTAGTTGTGTTGTAATGATATTACAATGTATATAAAATGAAACTGAATAATACGTCTCACATATTGAGTGTATATTGTTCAATGAAACTGTAGTTATATCAAAATGATATTGTAGTTGTGTTGTAATGAAATTACAGTGTACATAAAATGAAACCGAATAACAGTTTCACATATTTGAGTGCATATTGTCCAATGAAATTGTAGTTATATTGAAATGATACTATGGTTGTGTTGTAATGAAACTACAATGTATATAAAATGAAACTGAAAAACAGTTTCACATATTTGAGTGTATATTGTCCAATGAAACCGTAGTTTAATTAGGATTATAATTTAATGGTATTGTAATCATACTACAATGTGTATAAAATGAAATTCAATAACATGTCTCACTGTAATAATACTATTGTATGTATAATGTCGAATGAAACTATAGTTGAAACAAAATGAAACTGTAGTTCTGATGAAATGAAATTACAATGTATATAAAATAAATCTGAATATGTTATACAAGTAAAGCTACATATGCGGAACGATGCAGAATGAGTGCCTTTTCTTTTCATTAAAAGAAACGACACTGTTTTAGACCATGGTCCACAATGCTCTATGAACCATAGTCCACGGTATAATTTGCCCCTATTTAATATGTAGGCATTAAAAATTATTTAAATTAAGTCCTAAATATGCTTTGAGTCCATTTAAGACCTACATATTAGCCTTTTTAAGGCCTACATCTATGTGAAGAAATTTTTAAAAATATATCTAATACGCTAAAATAATACAAATACTTCATCTGTCACATTTTATTTGTCTTGTTTACTATTCATTGGCCAAATTAACATTTTCTTCTTTAATTATTTTCTTTAGTAATATTTAATTATTTTTAAATTTGAATTTTGTGTTTAATAGTAATGTACTTTCTAAATATATAAATTTTATATAATAATACTAAATGTAATATTATGAAAAGTTGAACTAAAAATAACTTCAGTCAAGCCTGAACCAGACACATAAAAAGGACAGAGGGAGTATATAATAATACAAAACTAATACGTAGTACATAACTAACATAAGTATATCATCACAAATTCGCAATTAGTAGGAAGATCGGAAGTCTGGAAGTGAAGAACGAAATAGAATTGAAAATTTTGGGGGTTTGGATAATATATATATATATATATATATATATATACACACACACACACACACACACATACACACACACACATACACACACACACAAAGTTAAATAGGTTAGGCATGTAGGCTTTAGCTTGTACATATAGCTAGGCATAAGCCTATTTAGCTAAATAAGCTTTAGAATAAGTTTAAGCCTGGCATTTTACTAAATATATTAAGCTCAAACTATGCTAGATTAATTGTCTCTACGAAGGGATCCGACATATTTCAATACCTATTAACACCGACATAGATCTAATAAGACTAAAGGATAAAATTATATTACTCAAGTATCAATTGAACAAATAATTGATAACTTATAGGAAAATCTAATACTAATCAAAGTCACAATCACTGGAGTATTTGGATGAATGATGGCATACAAACTCTATCCTCATGTTGATTAATCAATTATTTCTTTGGTGTGCAAGTGTGTGAAAATCTATCTTGAATTAGTCAGAAAGGACAGTGAAGAGACTGGTTGTTGAAACAGCTGCATCACTCAACCCAATTGAGTATACAACCTAAATGATAGACAAGACTTGTACCAAAAGAGAACGCCTCTATCTACACATAATTCATGTTGGCATACATACAAGAAAACAAATTCTTTATATGATAAAGTAAAAGAGAGATGTTATAGCAAGCCACTCCATTTCTATGGTTCAAGTAAGCATTGGCTACGCAAAATATCCTAATAATTGATTTAACATTCAACCTAGTTTGTTTTGACATAAGCATTGCTTTACTAGCAATTGTAGGTGTACTGTTCAAATCCTACTAATGACCAAAACAAGAGGTATGGATTTGACCCTGTTGTGGACAGTGAGCACTACTGCACTAATGTACAAGTATTTGTGACATGTTGATCAGTTGAGGCACATCTTTCGATTTACTCGATCTACTCATCTCCAAGACAAGAGCGGTGATAGACCCTTAAGTCTGGGGATTAAACTTAATATTATTTTATACTCTCTCTGTCTCATTTTATCTATCCTACTTACTATTCATTGGTTAAACCAACTATTTCTTATTTGTTTATTTTCTTTAGTATTTTTTATTTATTTTTGAATTTAATTTTTGTGTTTAATAGTACTTTTAGTGTATTTTCTAATATATAATTTTTGTATACTAACACTAAATTTAATATTATGAAAAATTGAATTAAAAATAACTTTAGTCGAGTCTAGTTAACCGAATCAGACACATAAAATGAGACGGAGGAAGTATGTAATAAACCTCTGAATATGGTTAGATCTTTTGAATATGTGTATCGGGATTAAAAATGTGTAATGTTGAAGTTTCTTAATTTGGATATTAAATTTTAAAAACATTAATGATTGCATATAACTTTAAGGATTAAATGCGCAATTAT
Organism: Ipomoea triloba; assembly: GCF_003576645.1. NCBI lineage: Eukaryota > Viridiplantae > Streptophyta > Magnoliopsida > Solanales > Convolvulaceae > Ipomoea > Ipomoea triloba. Next base: position 570,173 of record NC_044928.1, read on the forward strand.
CCCTAATTATATAAATAATAGAAAGTGATGGCTGGGTTTATTTAGTCAATTCGTGGTGCTATAAATAGTACATAAAATGTCAACTTGCTTGTAGTGTAATGGAATCACGATTACCATTTCAAATGGGTGGTCACATGTTTGAATCCCGATGCCAATGTTTAGATTTTTTGAGTTGAAAATATTTGAGAAAAAATAGAAGGTTTTTGAGGTGTTAACTAGGAAAGAGAGGAGAGAAAGAAAATAAAGGAAAAAAGAGGAAGAAAAATGAAAAGGATGTTTGTCAGGAAAAAAAAGTTATGGTAACGCGCCCAGCTAGGCGCTATGTTACCTCTCACGCGGCTTCTTACGGCTGTTTTTCAATTTTGGTGGGGCTGTTTTTCAATTTTGGTGGGGCCTGTGATTAGAGACCAAAAATCACTTCTTGCAAGAGGCTCTCACTTACTCTCTCTTCACTCTCTCTCCTCCACATCAGCAACATTTCCTCAAAATTCACTAATGTGGATGATCTTATAGTCTTATGCATTGGCGGAGCCACAATGGGGGCAGTGGGGCAGTTGCCCCCACTCCCCCACTTCATATAATGTATATATACTAATTATACTAACAATTAAATAAATGTTAAGGTGGCTTAGATGGTAAGGCTATAAAATTACAAGAAATGGGCTAGTATTCGAACCCCATAGGTTATAGTAGGTAGTTTAGCTTTCAATTATATTTTTTATTTGTGGGATTTGTGGTTTTTTTAATATATATATATATATATATATATATATATATATATATTAAGCTTTCAATTATATTTTTTATTTGTGGGATTTGTGGTTTTTCTAAATATATATATATATATATATATATATATATATATTAAGCATTCAATTGACCAAAGACATTGTGATCTATTGGTATCTAGTTGCACCCCACATGGGGGGTGGGTTCAAGTCTCAAGAGGCACATGGGGGGGGGGGGGGGGGGTTCAAGTG